>NW_026623676.1:187731-190222 GCF_030028575.1 Malurus melanocephalus
GTTTTTCAGAAAAAGGATGACACCAATGGAATCCTTTTKCTCATGGGGTGATAAAAATAATACTGGAGATGAGAAATAAATGCCATGAAGAGTATTAAAATGTGAACTAAAARAATGGACAAAAGCTTGCTTTTGTTTTTGACATTTGTGCATATGGCAATATCTTAGGGGGTTTTTTTAAATGGCTGATGCCATACTGAGAGAGAAAAATTAAGTGGGAGAGTCAGTTCCTTCCGCTTGAAATCCTTCCTTATGCAGGACGACAATGTAATAGCACTTCTCTATAGCTGCATGTAACAAAAATCCCTCTTCAGAAAAAAATCTTACTGTGAAAATTTYTAAAATTATTGTAGGTCCTTGGTTGTCAAAACCAAAGAATGCCATATTAAGCRTAATTACCTATTCAAACCATAACCCCTTTTATGAGCTTGGCACAATAAGGCAAAGACTATCAACATAAATATTGCTTTAAATATGTGTGTTGGAACATTAGGAACRCTGTGGAAAAAACTGTCCACTCTCATCAACCCTTCACCTTAAATGCTGTACACGCAAGCGATACTGCTTTTATTGTGCTGCTCATGAGACAATCTCAAAAACTTGAATGTCCCATCCAGAGCCCATCCAGTTTACTTGCAAATGTTCTTAAATGAAAGTTTTTGTGAAGTGAAGTGGCGAGAGGCCTTTATCTAGAACTATTGTTCCATTCTTGCAAAGTTTTTGCAAGGGACTTTTTATATTTGTTTTTTATTTGTAATGAACATCAAAAAGCTTGATCTAAACGGACCTGTGCTGAAGATTTTTCACACAGAAGCTGTTTTCGTATCTTTTTCTTTTATTGTCCAAGGAAAGGATAGTGTCTAGACAATTCTAASATATTGAAAAAGGATCAAAACTTTCTGTACAACTGTTAACCCCATTTCTTCTAAATGGAGAAATGTCAGACATGTCTAGAGAACAACAAGGATTAGGATGTACCTAAATCAGAAATTAAGGGAAAAGTTCCAAAAAGAAATTATAAAGAAAATCTTCTTCAAAAAGATAGCKTCAGTGAAACCAAGKAAAWCAGYAATAATCTKTTTTTGCAGGAYAWYAATATTCAAAATCTAAATATTAATTCAGTAACCTTTCATCTTGTGTTTTTCCCACCATGGATAGTTGAAGTTCATATTTACTAAATAAATAAAGGAAACATGTTATATGTGCTTCCAGTATGGGGAAGTGTTTATTCTGATTTGAAATTCTTATTAATATTGCTTTGAGAAAATATTGCAAAGAGAAAATTAAAAAAATATATTTGTATCAAGGACCTGTAGGAAATTCAGGAGATTTTTTTTTCAAAAGTGCATAATAAAATTTGTAGAAATACATAAATAAAAACAAAAACATTGTTTTAAACTTACTGCAAATTGATATCAATGTATTTTAAACTGAACATTAAAGTGTTTTGTTAGAAGTCAGATCCATAGAATCATAGAATGATTTCAGTTTAAAGTGACATTAAATACCATCTAGTTACATGTACATGTAAAGGTAAAAAAAAAAAAAAAAAAAAAAAAAAAAAAAAAAAAGTTGTTTTTCCAAAAGACAGATTAGATATCACTGAATCATATTTTACTTGAGCCATTGCAGCATCCAGGTATGATGTGGGAATCTACCAAGAAATTCATTAAGTTGATTAAGTAGGGAATTTTGGATTTTCATCAGCCCGACATTGGTATGTTCTGCATCTATTACACTGTTTACCTATAGAGAAAAACAAAAATGGAAAAGGTATTTTAAGCTTGTTTGCTTTCTCCAGAGTACACTGTCCCTACAATGACAACACTTACAGCTCCAAGCCAGGACAACCCAGAAGATTCTGTAAATTTCAAGGAGATTTTTAACTCCTGCCCTGAGSTTTTTATTTAGGCAGCTGCTCTGTCACTGAGCAGTGCTCACAAGCTTTCAGTTCCAAGGAAATTTGTTTTCTTTAAGGCAAAAATACCAGTGAATTTCTGTTCATTTTGTTTACATTTTGAGAATACTTCTCCAATTGCATTGTAAGGTCAGGTAGTCGGTGGTTTGTTTTTTTTTTTCCCTCATGTCTTCTTCCATTTCGTCACAAAAATAATGAACACAGGTTGTTTCTGGCAGACCTTGCATTATCTTGTTTGTTTCAGACTGGAAACATTTTGGCAGATATAGCCAAATTTAGGTTTAAATAAAAAAATATACTTTTTTAACAGATGATTGTTTCAAATAAATGCTACATGTGGAAAACACAGTAAAATTTTTTTCTCAACATATTGAATTTAAGAGTCTAAAGGATGTATTCTCTTTCCAAATTAATAATTAAACTTCCTGACCTGAGAATGACTCAAAGTTAGAAATGAGTTGCTGTGCATTGCAGTTGGCTCTAGGTGAAAAATGTTTTCTGACATTACTGACTCAGTTATGTAAACGGATCTTTCCAGAGAAATAAATTAAATTATATTTGGGAAAAAAAAAA
>NW_026623676.1:190732-193920 GCF_030028575.1 Malurus melanocephalus
ATGTTCCTTGGATATGTATGTGATCAGATGTGTGTTTTTAAGGCACTGAACTTGGAAGTCACATTAAATATTTTTCCCAAGCAATTTATTTCTGAAGAATTCTCCAGCCCTTGCTTTTGTCAAGATCATAATCTTAAGCACAAAAATAATATACAGTGCTGTCAGCCAGTCTTGAAAAAAATAAAAAGAAAGGTTTGATTATGCTGCTGTTACTGTCATAACTCTGTATTTATTATTAACTACACTTGAGGATGCATTGCAAATTTATTTAGCAGATTTTGTTCAAAAGAGCTGTGCTAGCTGATAGTGTGAAAGAGTAGATCTGACGTGAGATATTGCTTTTCTCCCTACATTGACGATTAATGCCTCCAAAAAGATGAAAGCAGGAGGATAAAAGTGTGATATTTTCAAAGATTATTCTACTAGTGGCRATCATGATCACTGGATGAAAACAAGTAAGTCATTTTCATTATCATGTGTCCTGAAAGGAAGAAATATTCACTGTGAAAGAAAATAATGAAAGAGGGGAAATTAAAGGCTTTGAAAAAATTAACATTGATTTCAGAGTGCACCTGGACTTCTATTTCCACTGTTTTATCTTCAAACATCAGCTCATATTCGGAGATGTTTTGATAGCAGACAATACAGAATTTAATGCAAAATAGACTAGACTTAACCCAATCAAGGGCTTTTCTTACGAGAACAAAAGCTTTTTATAACTAAGTGTCCTTTTCAGTTCTAGTTTTACTGCCTTGTAGTATGTAAATTCACATGATGGTTGTCATTTGGGCTCTGGGAACAACTAATTTTCCCAGGCAGTAGATCAAAAAAGCTGAAATTAAAAGCTGAAATGAAAACCTTCCCTCCTCCCATTGCCAGTGTCCAAAACTGAAGTAAGACATATCAATTTTTCACATAGCAAGCGAAAATAATCTATATAAGAAAGAAAACTAATTGCATGGCGAAAGAGGTAGTATTGCATTGTGTGATGTATAGTGTTTTGCTCTGCAGTGTTAAAAATGGAGATATGCTGCAGTCTTGGTACCTACAGTACATTAAATCAGCCATTGCAAAATTGATTAGATCCTCTTTCAACTCATGCCTACCTGTTAAGTAACTGATSATGGCTTTCTGCTCTGTTTACCTTTCATTTATAAACTCATGTACTGCCTCTCCCAAAAATTCATTTTTTTATTGATCTGATTGTCCTATTAAAATTGCTGTCTGATTTAGTGTCTTACATCTTTATGTCAAATTTAACTTCCACTTCATGCTGGCCCTACATATATCCTCCTGACACTTCTCGAATTCTGCCTASCCCAATTCAAATGTTCAACCTCCCCACTTGCAGCTTCCCACTGCTGGTTGAATGCTTCCTTGTGAAGGCAAMCCAGATTTTTTTACTCTGTTTCAATTCTAGCAAAATATTTTTATACCTCTGTTGGCCACCAGAAATCTCTTCCTGAGTTTTTTTTTTCAGCACCTCTTTCTTCTGCTATTCACATTATCTGTATTTTCTGAAAGAAAAAAAATGTTTTTCCTATGCTCATAACAAAGGTTATGCAGTCAGACAGTGGCAATCAATGCATATCTGAAGGGGAAACTCTGTGAATCATATGGTTAATTCTCTGACTGACTTGTATGAACATCAGGKTATGGATGATTATCTGAACTCTTACAAAGAACTTTTGTGATTTACCCTTCATTAACCACAGCAGCCTGGTGTAATTATTCTTTGATCAAAAGAAATTCATGTTTCTCAATCAGGAGACATCAAGATTTTTGCCATCACAAGGACAGAAATATAATATTTGGAAKTCTACAGTTACTGTATATATATATTCTTGAAAAATCCTGGAAAATGGAAAACAAGTATGGTTTTGTGAGCCCTTAAACTAACATTAAACATGATTGTAGATTCAATTACAAAAGTTTGAAAACTGTAACAGATGTTTGGAGTGAACCTTTAAAATTTACAAATTACTTTGTTGGCCTGCCAATGAATATACACAAGAGCTTTATTGATTTCTTGGGAGATTTTGATGCTCTGTTCCAGTCTCTTTTTATGACCAAACAGCAGCCAGGACTAAGAAAAGAAGGAATTAACTAGGTATAAAGGATAGACACAGGGATAACAACCATCTTGAGTTTATTTTAGGCCAAACATATGGAAGTTTAGTATGCTGTTTAAAATCTACCAAAAATTTTAGCTAGACTTTAACTATATTTGATCAATTAGTAAGCCACTCAGCATTTCTGCATTCATTTAAATTAACATTGTCTAATGTACAAAGCTTCGTGTCAATCATACATGTCAAACATAAATGTCAGTCTGTATTAGACCCACTGAATAATACTTAGACTTGGATGCCATTTTAAACTTTTGTCTTTGGAATTTCTTTTGTCTAGAATAATATAATATTTTACTTATTAACACAACTTGTGATTAAGAATCTGCTTTCAGTTATACATCTGAAATTCCTCCTTACTTTTAATATTATTTCTTAATCTATATATTTTAATATTATTTCYTTACCTATTAGCAGTCCTTTTAGGTACAGAAGCCYTTTTGGGKTYTTTTTGAGGGAGATGGCTTACAGGGACAGATAGAGATATGTGCCTTCATTTCTTGTTCACCTTTCTGACAATGACAAGTGAACTCTGTTTTAACAGAGGTGTAAAATTCTCCCTGCTAGTACCTAAAAATTGTTTATCATAGAACCTTAGCAGCTGTAATCTTATATAGCCCTGTTGACTCAACCAATTTTAGCCTGGATGAAGAGATAAAGATCTTCAGGTTCTGCCTCTTCAATTTTGGGAAGCTTTATTTTCTGCCCTTAACAATAAGTTATACCACAGAAATATGTAACATCAGCTTCCTCAAAGAAGGTCGAGAAAGGAAAATTGAACATTGAAATTATATCTCAGTGACACAGGTGCTTTCAAATAGCTTCAAGTCAGAATCAACAGCTTCATTGTGTTGGGTTTTTTACAAACAAATTGAAAAATTACAAGCCCTCTTTTCTTTGTCGGAAAGAAAAAAATATAAACTGGTGATATGGGTGCAGTGATACATTGTTGCAGAGATACATTGTCTGGGGKTTTTTTTCCATTAAAAATATGAGTTCTGCTGAAAAACATGCTTTTGAAACTAAATTACTTTGGAAATTTTTTTGTTTGTTTTTGGG
>NW_026623676.1:193964-195432 GCF_030028575.1 Malurus melanocephalus
TCCACAGAAAATATTATTGTTTCACTCGAAGCTAGGTACATTTATGCACAAATTTTATTCTGAAATTTGGAACAGACCAGCTTGGAAACATTTGGACTTGGAAAAGCTGAGGTATAAACATGGGCATCAGCTTGAATTACAATACTTTCATTCTTAGATGTCGTCGCCTTTTCCTTCGTCTTCAGAATGTCACTCTTTGTGTCAAGTCCCTTTATAGAACATAAAACCTTTGCAGACCCCAGTGAATTCCAAAAGTTGAAAACCTTTGAATTCCTGACTATCCAAAAGTTGAAAACCTTTTTCCTCTTGTATGCAGAGACCTAGGAAGGAAGCCTTTGTGGCCCTAAGGACAGAGAATAACACCACTGGAAATTTATATTATCTAAAGATGATATGATACTATAAGATATATTATGTGATATGGCATGATATGATATAAATGCAGGTATTATGAAATTCCTGGTTTGAAAGATAATATTGTTGCACTAATGACAGCTTCTTTGTGCCCATCATGTATGACAAGTCTTGGATAACAGGTTTTGAAGAGAGCTAATATGGTATATGCCACAGCAGATCAGATCATCCTCTCATCCAAATTCCTGTGACACAGTTAATACCTGCTCTGGTACAARGTACAGAAACTAAGCTAAGGAGTCTGGAACAAACTGTCTAAATATAATAACAGCATGACCAAACAGATGTTTTTAAACAAAGACAATATCTTTAAACAAATATATCATCTTTCTGTTGCCTGAAATGCCAAATCAGCTTGGATTTAGACTATCTTTAAAAAAAAAACCCTAAACAACATTCTGTGGGGCTTGCTGCAATAATCGGGATTTGCAGGAAGGGAAGCTTTGAACAGGCTTGAGACAGCTTGAGAGGTTTGTTTTTTTATAAATATGATATTTCACCAGTTAAGGGGGGCTTTCAATTTACATGTTCACACTTTATATATTATTAATATGTTTTTCTGCATCAGGCAGGTACACAGCCTCAAAATAMTACAAGTCCTTTGCTCATTGCAGGGTAATAATTTTAAATAAAAAATAAAGGAAAATAAGATTTTACGGGTTTTAAGATAATGAATCACATCACAGATATTTTCAATTTCCTCAAAAGTCAGKCAAGCAATTTAGGTTATAGTTTCTGAAATAAAAATATTCTTTATTTTACAGATGACATTTATGGGACATATGGTGCAGYTGACATTTCTTTTTCTAAAATTACTTGCTAGTATTTTCAGAGGGATGAATTACTTTTCTGCAACTCAACCATTGCAACTGCACCGAGAGATAGATATGTTTGCTTCTGTTGTGCTTTTCAAGGAGTAGGTGTACCATGAATTTTTTATGTACAATACCATGCTGTCTGARAGAAGGCTAAAATTACTGGATTCTTTGGACTGATAAAGTGTTATAGCACCACAACAAGAAGTCATTCTTTATAGTTAAAGTATACTCTGAGG
>NW_026623676.1:195439-201394 GCF_030028575.1 Malurus melanocephalus
CATCATTAATTTGCTGTAGGTTAAATAACTGTGAAACGGTTCCACAAAAACTAAAAAAAAAAAAAAAAAATTCCATTTTACTATTCATTGTTGCAATTTCATGCTATAACTCCGCTATAATGCACACTGTGGAGTCTTCAGTTTTTTAAAAAACCCTATCAAAACTACAAATCAAATTAAGGGTCTATTCTCAAGAGTACAGTTTAAGCATATAAAATCTCAAATGTTTTAACACKTACTTTCAGTATCTACAGATTTTCTGAGACATACTGAGCAAGTGAATTGCTATTTCTTCCTTCTTCTAAGTACTTTTTCACTATATTCACATTAGTGGATGTGATAAAGGTGAAAATCCTGCTGTTTCATCTTCTAAAAATTTAATACTTCCTTCACTTGCGGCGGTTTTTTTCTTTTTTTTTCCTTATGGAAGCATTAGGGTTTATGAACAGAGTCCTTTTTATGAAGAAAATATCTAAAGATCTCTAAACACCTGTGGGTCTATTAAAAAAGTTTACTGGGTCAAAAAAAAAAGATGAGCTACAGRAACTTGGAACTTTTTTTCTCTTTGCTATTATTGTGCAGAGCATCTAGGTATTTCACCTTCTSTGATATGAATTTCACTTATGTCATGTAAAGGTAGATATGTAAATGCATCTCTGGTCAAAGCTCCACGTACACTTASTTATAACTAGATATATTTCTCAGGAAAAGTCTTCCAATTTACAGGCTTGTTTGAGTTTGTTTAAATGCAGGTTTTGAAACTGCAATTCTTAAACTGAGGCATTAAAAACTGAAGAAGTTAATTGACAAGCCAACCATTACCAAGCGATATTTATCCACTGATTAAATTCATTTTCTTAATTCCACTTCAACATTTTAAGTGATTTATGTTTCTCAGTTATCAAATTTTATTCTTAAGGATTAAAACACCTGTGACCTTCAGAGCTGCTTGACCTTCAAAACTGCTTCACCTCCAGACTGAAGATATAAGGAAGAAAGTAATCACCTCAGCACTTGAGATTAAAATCATGATCGATTACAATGCAGGGGTAAAATCTTTAGGTCTGGATGTGATAATACTGGAAATGCRAATATTATAATATATGCATTCCACATATTTTATATTTGTATATATATTTTATATATATACATTTTCCATTTAGTACCTCTCTTGTCATGYAGATGGGTCAGCAATGTCAAAAAATCCAGCAAATGGGCTCCTTAGGAGTTATTGTAACATAGTAAAATGTGGTTTATAACATCAGAACGTTCAAGAAAGAAGGTAGYATGATATTCTAGAGGACTAAACGAAGAACTGCCTGTGTTCCTTGCCCTGGGAGCATTTTYCTTATCTCCCACACCATTCTACTAAAGAAATAATAGAAAACCCACACATAAATGGTAGTGTACGACACACAAGACATGACTCGATTCAATTTCATTGCTGCTGTCAAAAGTGTATAGAAAGTAACTTTTTCTGTCTCTCCCATAGCGCTTATTGTCCTGCTTGTAARCTGAACCAGCGATCAACAGGGGATTACAGTAACTGAAGAGCAAAAACCTGTACCTTGGGGTTTTCAGTAAGAGAAGAAAAGAAATGAAAGACAGGGATTTCTAACAGTGCCATAGGATACAATAAATTCTTCACTATCACCACCCCAATGCTGTCAAAGAAAATTTCAGGTTTCWTTTCCACCATGCAATGTAGCATTCAGCGCTCTTCGTCATTGTATTCAGTTCTGCATTATTTTTAGTTAGAAACCCTGCTGCTTCATAGCTGATGTATTTTATTAATTAATTAATTATTATTTTGTCGTTAATATYCTCTTTATTTACCCATATTCRCAGTCTTTGTTTAAATAATTTTGTYGAATCACATTTTTGCYAGRCTTAGAAGGAACAAGCATTTAAACTTTACAGTCTTGTACTGTTTTGCCTACTAGATTGTGAGAAAAGCTGATCTTTGAAGGGCAACACAGACTTAAGAAGCAATAGGTGCTGTTCTTTAGAATTTTTTTAATATTAAGGAGACACATTTACAGATAACAAGTAGTTGCTGAAAACTAAATACAACCAATCGGTGYTTACAGTAATTTTCTTTTAGTCAAGATGATGAAGTTTTGTTTGATGTCTATATTTGCTTAATGCCCGAAGAAAGTTTCAATAGAGGTTTCAGTGTAAAGAATATAAAATAACTTTGTGTAATTTTTTCTTCTGCCTACCTATGTACTACGAACAAGTAGTACATTTCTCAGTCTAAAACTTACACACATCTTACTCTATTTAATTTTCATCCATTTAGGAAAGTATGTACTTTTGTTAATTTTAATATGTTTCTATCTAAAGAACTACTTGTTTTGACAAATGTGACCTTTCACCTTGCTCCAGTACACTCTCCTTCTTCCTTCTCGATGAGGGCTCTTCTTGATAAACCCACTTAAATAGATAATTTTCTTCTATCACCCTTTACTCCCCTTTTAGTTCATCTAAAATTATGATGTGTCATGTTCAGCAGGTCAAAATTGCATTAAGAGCAGGAATAAGTGAACATTTATGAGATTTTTTTTCACATATTAGTAGAAATATTGGCTTAAGTGCACTCTCAGTTTGTTAATGTCTGTTTATTGGCTTTGAATACCAGAAGAGTGTTGGCTGATTCACAGACGAAGTGTGTTTACACCTCATGTTCGGAAAAAAAACCCGCAATTAGAGAAACCTTATGTTTCAGTCCTCTAGAACTGATTCAGATGTTATTCTTCCTTGACTTAAAATAAAACATCAAAAATTGCAAATGTTTTTGCCAAGTCATTAACACTCATTATCAAAAGTGTGGTATGTAAGTGCTGGATGATTCATGGCAACACAATCCTTATTACATCAGAATAGCCCCATAATTGATTTAGTTRATGGTACCATCTGCTCATTTCCAGTGTTTTCATTCCAATTAAGATGGTACATTATACATTTGATTTTTAAATTTTAATTGTGTTTTCTGTCTTTTGCCCCACCATTTGTTCTGAATTACCTTTTTTTTGCTTTACATCCATTACTGTAATAATATCTTTTTGCTTTTGAGGAAAATAAGTTTTGAGAGAGTTGGTTTGGCTCTCAGTACATTTTTCCCAGCTGATAAGTGATTCGCTTGTGGTGATGAAATGTTGCTACTTAATGCAGAAACCACCTAGAACTCTTTTCAGAGGTGCCAGGTCTCAAGAAAAATAAGTCAGTAGTATTAATTTTCCATAACCTGCCAAAAGCCCCAGAAACTGAGGGAAAAAAAGGAGAAAGGAATAGAAACCTGAAGCCTATTTCACATAGTTAGCATATAATCAGAGACAGTATATCAACTTCAGCCAGAGCTGACAATAGTATCTGAACAATAAGTCATACAMCTGAGAATATCTTAGTGAAAGATTTTTTCACATCTTGGGACAAAGGGGAGACATTCATTAAAAACTACTTCAATAATATTTCTGTTACTTTCCGATATGTTCTTCTCTAGCCTCTAATTCAAGAACAAACTCTCAGAAGCAGCCACGAGCAATCATAACTGTCTGCTGTTTCATGTCAGATACATCTTGATGAGTCCCACCTCTGTGCTGTTTCCTCATGGACACCAATATATCTATTAAAACTATTAAAAAGAAGCTATTCACTGATCAACACTGTGTGCCTTAATTTCTGTGATAACACATCAGTACTGTAATGAAAGTCAAAGTCTGTATAAATTACTGAATTCAATTTTCAACCTTGTTCTGGCATTTTATTACATGTTTTTGTCTTAAGTTTTATGTCATCCATGATACATATATACATACCTACATTTATATATATATATATGTATGTATGTATGTATGTATGTATAAGAAATCCACCTCCTCTCTTCATAATGGCATTATTGCAAAATCAGCATGCAAATGCAGTGTTAAATTTTTTGCAAGAAATAAAAACATACCAGGTTGTACAGGGAGAACTTCTAGGGCTTAGTCTTTGAAGAATTCTGGAAATATTAATGTAATGCATAGAATATTCCAATTATGAACAAACAGAGAAAAAATATTTTTGCTTATATTAGGATTTTGTACTGGAATGGAGTTGAATAATTACGGTGTGTAAAGTTATAAAAGCAATTTATCATGGTATAATCACTACTCAGGTACATCTAGCGCATTTAAATGAATAAAATAGAACAAGAGCCATTAGAGCATCGCTATTCATTTTAGGATACATAACCAAGCATATTTTATGAAAGGCTTGGGAAAACAAATAGTAAAAGTAGTCAAACTAAATGTAAAAAAAAAATGGTACTCTGAATTATCATTTCACTCAGATTTATTCTTTGAAAGAAGAAAAGAAAGAATAATCTAATAAAGGAAGTGCACTAGCTTTTACTGGTAAACKTCAAGAAAACTTTGAATCTTGGAGACACACTGAAGTTGAAATAATTCAGATGGGTAGAGTTGGTCAGTTGAAGTCATCTGTCCCATCTGTGTCCCCTCCCAACTTCTTGTGCTCCCCCAGCCCACTCATTGGGCAGTGTGAGGAACAGAAAAGGCCTTGACTTTGTGTGAGCACTACACAGCAATAACAAAAATATCCTTATGCTATCAATACTGTCTCCAGCAAAAATCCAAAACACAAGCCCACACTGGCCATTATGAAGATAATTAACTCTATCACAGCCAAAATCATCACATAAAGGCAGTCACTCACTGCTTCACAAGGGTAGATTAATGCCCAGCCAGTACCTGAGCAGAACCTTCCTATAATTCCTTCTTTTCACTTTTATTGCTGAATATGACATTGTAGGGTACAGAAAGCCTTTGCAGTTATTTCAGATCATTTACGGGCTTTGTCCTCTCCCAACCTATTCCCTGTGGCAGGGCAGACTGAGAAAGAGAATCATAAAATTATAGACTCATTAAACGTAGAAAGACCTCCAAGATCATTAAGTCCAACCTAAGTGTCATGACCTGTCATTTCTGTAACTCTTCCATGGACAGTKACCCCACAATTTCCTTGGGTAGCCTTTTCAATGCTTGACAACCTTTTGAGTGAAGAAATTCTTCTTAATATCCATTCTGAACCTTTCCTGGCTTGAGGCCATTTCTTCTTGTCCTGTAACTGGTTTTCTAGAAGAAGRGGCCAGCTCCCCYCCTGGCTACAACCTCCTTGATTTCATCTAATTCCCCTRCACTTACCAGCAGGGCTTGCTACTGCACAATATTCTGAATGTGTCTGTCTGTGGAATTCTTCTCCTCTGTATTTAATTTTATTAGGAAACACTGATCAMAATTTAATAAGAACATAGAGACTGGATGAGAATGGATCATTAATATYAGGATGTCACCTGCTGTCTACACTGAACAGATGACAGGACACAGGTTTTGGCCACAAAATCTGTGATATTTTGTCCCAGAATTTGAATTTTTAATATAGGCTATGTGGCCTTTGYTGCAGGTGATTAGTCAGAATTTCTGACACAATCTGATAAACCAGATGCTAAGAGCAAACATGGAGACAGGGAACAATTGAGATGGTAACACAGGGCAAGAGAGGTCTGAGAGGAGATTAGGTGAGGCATACATTAATTAGGGTAGAAGTGATTAGCAGAACAATGATTAAGAGACACAATTTTGAAGGGCGTATAGAAGGCAGATGCCCTTAAATTATTTGACAGAGTAATGGGCTGAAAAAACAAAGGGCATGAACCAAAGCTAAGAAAAGATTGGTCAGCAAGGGACTTTAGGATAAATCACTTCACACAGAAAGTAATTAATATGTAGCACTACAAGCTATTAGATGGGGAGAAACTAACCCACTAATATATCAGAGAAGAGACAGAGAGGTGGATGAGCTGGACAGACTAATTCTGTACATTACCTCTGCCACCAGAATGACAAAGGTAAAGCATTACTTAAATAAGCAGGATAATAAATGAACTTGTTTCAATGA
>NW_026623676.1:201700-209386 GCF_030028575.1 Malurus melanocephalus
AAGATTTGCTAAAAGTAAGAATTCTTCCTGGGAAGCCAAGATCAGGGATTTTAAAATGCAGAATTTTCTCCCCATGGTTTGTTAGCTGAATTTCCTACTTATAGATCCAGCCATGGGGCAGGCTGAGCATACATTCAAGAGAAGAGATCCATAACATTTTTCACCAACCTGGAAGCAGCTGAGTGCTCAGCCAGAAAAGCAGGTTATGTGCAAGCCCACGTGGCTGCTCGGCACTGAGCATAACTGTTCCTTCATCCTTCTGACACAGAAGCCCCAAACAATTTCTTCTGCCTTTTCCCACTTCTCTTTATACCTGCACTGAACAGCCCAATCAAAACYACCTCCTACCACACTGCATATAAACTCTATTTTTATCTTTAAGTTCCACCAACCCTAAACTCTGACTTTTCCCACCTGCAGCACATGCTGCAAGGAGCTGGAGCCAGGCTCTCCCACTGCATTAGCACRAGTTGGGGGCTCCCAGGGGACCCCAAATCAGCATTTTGTGAGTGCATTTCTGGGCACTCCAAGCCAACACTGTGACTCTGGCACTCTGCAATGTCCCCAAAAGTCAAGGAGCTGTGTCCAGCCAGTAAGAACTTGTACCAGAGCTGTACCTGGTACCAGAGTTACCCCCTGCCCTGGGAACTTTCAGCTTGGGTATTTGTATCTGTTCTATATGACAGTCAATTTTCGGCCATGGAAGTCCTCAATTTTCCACTGGATAAAAAACCTGCTGTATGTGAGAGCTGCACCCACAGCATGCAGTGACACAGACAATGACCAGCTCTGTCAACCCTCATTGCTCCCCTCTGTGCTTCCTGCTGCTCCTGAGAAAAGACAGGACAAGAAGATGGCATTGGAAGTATCTTATTCCTTTCTAAGCATAGATGCACAAACACGAAATATAGCTCTCTCAGAGCTTAACTCAGAAGTGCATCAAAACATCAGTTAAGGCACTAATGTTTTCGACTTTCCCTGGTGAAAACCTAAGTAACTTCAAGTAAAAGAGTCAAGTTATATACATGGATTTTTCTGTAGGTCGAGCAGTTGGTTGATTGAGATCAAAAGTATTAGCCTTCATTCTCCTGCAGAATTTCTGTACTGAGAAAAATAATTATTAGCATCAGGTGTTTTATGAATTAAAACATAATGTCCTGCAAATTTAAATTTCTAAAACATTGTTCTACTTTTCTTTAGTTTCTCTCCCCACTCAAAAGACAAACCAAAACTAACTGTCAGCATTAGATTTTGCATATTTAAAATTTCAAAATGCTACTGCAAGGTAAACAGATACATCTTTACAATAAAATTAATGCAATTTATACAATTGTGTCCTAAAAATCCAGTTTTATAGAAAACTTTGTGATTGTTTTTCCATAGAAAATGTTTAACCAGAATCCAAAATTAACTGTAATAATTTTTCAAGTGAAATGGGTATGTAAATATTTCAAAATTAGCATTTTTAATAAGGTTAATGGAACTTAAGTAATTTCCCCGTCACATATCTTGAAGTTATCTTTATGTAATAAGGGGTTGTAGATCATTCTATAAAAAGGTTTTCAAGAGATTTATACACTAAGAAACCAAAATGAGCCATTGCCCTACTGAAACAATTGGCCTTTATTACATTTAAAATCATCAGTCAGGATGATCTACGATTTTGAAACYTGGATCCTCTCCAAACTGATATGGAATTTGGGCCAAGAGTAACAGAACTTAGGCTGCAGTATAAATGCAAGAAAAAGTAAGTATGGAATTCAATTTACAAGGGTAACTTCTGCTAGTTATCCTGTTCCCAACTAGCCAGAACCAAAGTAGCAAAACTGTCCTCAAAAGAGATCAGAGAGTGTCAAGTTTATGCCTAAAACTCACCTTAATCTGGGAGCAGTCCTTGCCCAGCATCTCATACCAGCAGTAGATAGTTTAGATATATTCCCACATGTAAAAGAAGAGATTAGTGGTACTCACCTTTTTTGTATGGCTTTACAAAGGAGGAGTGATAGCAGCACATTGGGAAATTACTTACTTGGCAAGTGCTTTGTCTGGACATAGAGCTGTAAAATAATTTTTTAATAATTCCAAGGGCTAAAGCAGACAGGAAGTTTGTTCATATATTCTTGGTTCCATTACACAAAGTTCTTAAAATGTCAAATTTCTTTAAATTTCTGAATGCTCTTTTGGTGGCAAATTCTAAATATGATAGAATTTTATCACCAAAAAATGATTATTACAGGTATAAGTATCCTTTGTCATTTCTGTGACAGTTCACAGACCCGTTAGATAACAAAAGAGATTGTAGGTAAGTAAGGAAAGAGTYTGACCACCTTTTTTTTCGGACTGGGAAGGACACAGAAGTCTGAATTCTTGTTGTACTGCAAATTCAGGGGTATGGAAGGAAAAGGGRACTGGGGAGCAGGAAAAGAGAAAATAAGGAATTAACGTATTTTGATGTAATTACAAGTTCTAAGACAAAATAAGAGCAATATCTATAAAGTCTCACCATTGTTCCTTCCTTTACTCTGGTTCATTCTGTGACATATCAAGCAGACAGCATGGATATCAGGAAAGATTTCCAGCCCATTACTTTCCTCTTACATTCTTTTTTACAGGACATTACTATGAGATGCTCTGTCCCCTGCCAGTAGAGTTAAAAGCTTTCCAGTCGTTTATCTGGAATCTGGCTGGTAGAGACAGAACAGAGCATAACAGTTGACTGGATTTACTTTACCAATATRATTAAAATGAGACAGACACCCTGGAATTCATCTCCTTGTAACACTAACTCGGGCACAGGAACAGCCTCAGGCTGCACAGCCAGGAGAGCAAAGGACCTATTTGCCCCTTCCCCACACTAACATATTGGTATATTATAGACTTTTCTTTCTTCAAAAGTACTTGAGCCTTCAGAGACCAGAGAGMAGATCTGGAAAGGTGTCCTGTTTTCTTTCCTCCTCTAGTATCCAGACTGTCCCTTTCCCAACATTCTTCTGCCCTTGAGGTTTTTCTATTTTTGTTTGGAAAGGACTGAGGCAACTTTCAGTTATCTAAAACAGACCACCCTGCCACATCTTAAAATCATTTCTCCCTTAATATTTGTGGTAGTTTCACTCTGTAAATATTTCCCAGAAAGCACAAACCTCTTCTATAGCTGAGAGTGTGTGTACTGGAAAAAATGTTAAACAAAACCATAACACAGCACTGTTTATCTACAGACAAGAAGCTACAGCATAAAGAAGGTGTCACATTATTTATTCCCATAACGAGTTTATCTCCTTGCTTACAGTAACATTGCTACTACTAATAATATTATTAAACAAGTTTAATTGTTTTATTCTTAAGTATTCATGTTCAAACAGTTTAATTGAGATTTTTTTTTAATATCAAATTAGGTCTCCACAGGAGTAGAAAAGATTTTGTACCTACACTATCTGGATTGAGACCCTGATATTCATACTCAGTTTGCAACAAGATTTGCTCATTCTAATATAAACAGAACTCTTGGTTAAGTATATTTCAATAAAAAGATGAATCTTGCATTAATTACAAACTAAATATAAGCGTCTAAAGGTACATGCACAGGAACTTTGCTATAACATGAAAAAAAAAGAGGGAAGATTTGACCACCACATAGAGACTGAGTCAGCTTATAAAGTATGAATCTAGAAATGATGTAGTGCATTTTCCTTTTCTCTAAAACACCAGCACAATGAATAACCCTAGGAGAAAAAAAATCTCTAACACAACTACTTCAAATACTGAGCCCAGAGGTGGTTTAAGGTTGCTAATCAYCTCAGAATTTATTCCTGGATTCACTCAAGTTTCTTGGCTGCATTGACCTTTCCTTGAATTCCCTATGGTAAGAATTATTTAAGGTTAACAATTTGCTGCATAAGTGAACTAATGTSACTTTTTTAGATATCAGTACCTAGGCAACCACAAATATTTACATACATACATACATACATATGTAAAAATACATACACACACACATATAGGTTCTATGGAAAAGAATTTAAATCAGTGGAAAATAAAAATATTGCAAACTCTTGAAGTAAACAAACACCTCCTAGATTTCTCTATAGATGTAAATGCAATAATCAAGCARATAAATTGTCTTTAGCTTGGTTATTTGATGAAAAAAGTATTATTAATTTAAATTTTAATACATCGGTCCCCCAACCCCCTAAAGAATTTTTAAACTTCCAGAACTTGTCAAAAGGGTGGAGATCACAGACCTTAAAAGATTGTTTACAATTGGCAGACAAGTATTTAGCAAAGMCAGCAAAGAAAGCCAAGTACCCTGATCCAGGCTGCTCAAATTGCCTCCTGACCTGCAAAGCCAACCATCAGTGTCAATTCTGARCAGCAAAGGCAGCAGCAGTGAGCAGCAGGACAACCAAAGGCACAAGAAATAGTAGAGGCCCCTGAAATCACAACAGTAAACACAAATATGGGGTGAAGATCTGTCCCATTAATGATGCAGTGTTGGAAGGGTTGAAGAAGAGAAATTATTATAAATAAGAAATTGGGGAAAGCAGAGATTTTGAGACCGTGTAATCCACTTGTGTTTTAGGGTATGCAAGAAGAACTTAGTGTATTTTAGCAGAGTAAGAAAAATCCAGATGACCTACTGAAGTCTCATCCTATTTGAAATATTCTATAATCTAGGGCTAGAAAAATCCAGTGTACAAAACAGTGTTTCATCATGAATGTGACTTCAGTAATTCTAATGCTYCCAAAACATGTTCTTTTTTTCCTAAATTCTGTTTTTTTCAGATCACTTTAGAAGATGCATACTTCATCCCATGCCTATAGAGTACAAAGGTGCTCAGTACTCAAATGAAAAAGAAGTATTCCTTAAAAAAATAAATAATTAAAGATACACTGTCATTGGCATTTCTATAGCAGTGAGCTGTGGTCTTAATTTCAATACTTTGTTATATGATAATTGGAAGTTTAATTTCTCTAAGTGCTGCTGAGATCAGCCTTTATTGGTTATTGGTGAAGAAGACCTGATAAGTTTGCAGTCTCATTTTAACCTCTGGCTGTAGAGGATTTGACTTCTGCTTTTGAACACCGTTACATCCTCATAATCCCTACTAACAGTTGCTCTGTTTCAGGCAAGAGAGTGTGCTTAATGCTTTATTGCAAAATTATAAGTATCCTTGAAATACTTTTTTTTCGGACATTTTTTCTGTTAATTTATCTTATGCTAGAAAGCAAAAAGTTTTTTAATACAAAACAGGTTGTTCTGCTAGGTGAACAAAAAGGCATTCATGATCCTAAAGGATGGAAAGGTGGCAATTTATAATTTCTGCACTAAAGATCTTGTGACCAAGAATTGATGTAGTCTCCATTTAGAAATCATGTCTTAGATAAATAGTACACCACCCAAAATTAACTCCTGCTCTGGCAGCTGYAATGTGGCTTTGCACTTGGGATTTGAAGTTGTTGGTGTGTGTCCCTTCTGTCTATGTCTCTATTTGCCTGTGAAGAAATTTCAGTCTGTCCTGCCTGATGAGCCCATGTCCCACGGAGCACAGAACTGCACAAGTCTTTGTATACTGAATATGATATTTCCAAAGTTAACATAAATACAAGAGTATAAAAGGACTGTACATGGACAGGATGAAGACCAGGTTCACACGAAAGCTAATAAAAATAAATATTCCAAACAGAAAAAGAAAAATCAACACCCAAACCAAAAACTCCACACCAAGACTACTTTAGATCAATTTATTAGAAAAGTTTCAAAAGTTCATGACATAGAAATATTTAATTATCATGCAAAAAAAACCCCAAAACTCTATGACAACAGTACATTAATTTCTGTCAGGAATGGAGGATCTGAGATACTCATTGATGTTCAGCCTCAGTTTAGGTGTCAATAAAACGGTGAAGATGTTACGCTCTTTGAGGAATGCATCATTGAACAGTACACACATCTCTGTACCTTCCAGTTAATCCTCCAAACAGAGAAATTAAGAACATAAAATTTTTATTCAACAGTATTTTTATACCTTATTCAGCAGATTGATTTCTGCTTTTAAGAAAAAAAGAACAAACTCAATACAAGCATATTCCTAAGAACCTGAAGGTTTAAAATTTTCCATTTTTAAATGTTTCATGTTTAAAGCTTCATAAACCTGAGATAAAGGCACTTTGGGAGTGTCATTTTATCATTGGGAAGCACAAATAAGCTTCTGAGATAAACATTACACAATTGGGGTTTTTGTTTGGTGGGGTTTTGTTTGTTTTTTTTAATTCATATATTCCTTCAAGGGAAAGCAAAACACACTGAGGTGGATATTTTCCATTTTCCAACAATATATTTGCTTTAAATTTTGTAGCTATGCAACATCAAAAGTTGTTATAATTATTTTTGTAGACAATAATCGTAGTGGTCTTAAGGTGAGTGCCCATTAATCCATTTTTGAGATGAGTAAACTTAGTTGTACTACAATTAATAACAAAAATGTTTAAAAATAATTAATAAAAGGTAAATACACCATAAGTAAGTCTTTAACACAATGTATATTTGCAAAATAAAATCTACTTTAGCTGATTTGCTCCCTTCCAAGTTGTTGGACACAGTTCTTCACCATGGCCTTTGATAAAATCACTGAGATTTCTGAGTGTATACTTGGCTAAGGTTTAGAAGAATTTCAGATATACAGAATTATGTGTGTTAATGTTTGGTCCAAGTAGGAAGTTGGACAGGAAAAAGATTTGTGATATCTACGTTTCCTCTGTTTAACATCAGGCTGAAAAACTAATGTTTTAAAAATAAAATCCTTAACTTTTCCAAAAATAAGTAGCTGACCTAAAGCTGCCTATATTCTCAAGGCACAGCAAGAAAACCAGATACGTGGATCCATTTTTAGTAAATTCTGTAGGAACCATCCCATTTTATTTCCTATCTAAACAGGAAATAATAAATTAGTTTATAATAATTCTTACCTGAAGAGGGTCTTGTAGACTGAAAACTGGTGTACTTTTTTCTTTTGTTTTTTTTTTTCCTTATTTTTTTCTGTTTGGTGGTTTTTTGTTTCCCTTAATATTGCCTTTGGAAATGTTATTTCTGCTCATAAAATTATCTTTTTTCCTTTGAAAAAATTCCACTTTATCCAACTGAAGCATTTATTAGCAAAAAGATTTCAGGATACAAGGCTTCAAAGCTTGTATTCTGCCAAAACTTTTAGTACTTCTTTGCTCTTTATTTTAGAATAGAAGCTTTCTAATTCTACAGGATGTTAGTACTTCATATAATCTTAAAATATTAAAATACATGTAATCAAGATTAAAATGAATGCTCCTCAGTTCCCAAGTTTTTTTACAGATAATTCCAAGACCATTAGAAACAGAAAAACTTTATTCTAAATACCAATATGCTGCAAGACTGCTTCTTTAATAATTAGGAAAACTGAAATTTTCTAGTCTTTTTGGGCTCAGCTCTTTGTGTTATATGGTTTCCTCAAATTCTTTAGCTTTTAGGTTTTTATAACCTTTAACATGCCCATTTTAAAAAAGTCTGATCTCCTTATTAGTAAGATGGGTTTTCCTTTAGTCACAAATCATGTACATTTTAGTTTTAAATTCTTTCTGAAACTAGCATTTCAATTTTAAAACTGAATTTCTAGGACACAGGAGATTTAGCACAAAATCTCATTTCTATCAAAGTCT
>NW_026623676.1:210144-252651 GCF_030028575.1 Malurus melanocephalus
AAGAGGGAGGACAACCCAAGGGTGACACCAGAGCAGGTGTCAGTGTCATCCCACAGCACCCATGCAGGGCATTGATGACAGGGACAGCCCCAGACCTATTCAGTGGAAGATCCAGAATCCCTTTAGGGGTCAGGGTCCAAGGAACACATCTAGGAGATGGGCCAGGAAGAAGACACACTTASAGCATAGCTCAGGAAGGGATTAAGACTCCCACGTTAAGTTGGAATGGAGTCCTGGAACTGTTGCTTAAAATCAGGCTCACCTGAAGCAGAGGCCAGACAAACTTAAGAGAATGAGAACAGACAACTTTAATACAGGCCTACTGGTACATTAGGGCTGACAAAAGCCTCCTCCTGAGGCTACACCTAAAACCGACACCGAGTCACGAGATATTCACCTTTTATAAGTTCTGTCTCATTAACATATTGGGCCTCAGTTCCTCACTGATACTTTTAGGTGGTGATGTCAATCACCTCAAACTTGTTTCCCCCAACTCACTGTTGTTTACATATTTTGGGGCTCTGAGACAGAGAAGTGTCCTTGGTTTCAGGCTCAGAGAGGATTATTTTGTTTAAAGACGGAGGAATGGTAGTTTTTAGTGCTATAATAGAGAAGTATATGAATACAGATGCATGAAAATATAGAAACTAAAAATCCTAAGGATCAGACCCATGGAGAGCTGCAGGGGGAGGTCCCATGGGGAAATGGGCCCTGGTGAGTATAGCCTGGTACTAACCAGGGTCCTGGCACAAAGCATCCACTGAGCTTTAATCATCAAAGCAAGTTTAKGCTACATGGTAATGCTCAGGACAACGGTGGCCTTGAGTATTGAGATATTCTATTCCAGTTACGGTAGGACTCAGACTCAGAGACCATATCTCTCTGTAGCCAGGTCAGGGAAAAGAATTACTATGAATATGTCTCTATTTGCAAGTAGCCAACTCACATTTTTATCAGATTTTTATCAAAGTTCAGAAGATTTAATTGAAACGGCTATTGACGTATTACTTACTATGTTGGTAACATTCTTCTCTCAGATGGAAAAATTACAAAAAAAAAACCAACAAAAACTAAAGCAGTAAGACTAAAGAACAACATTTCACATTCAATTTTCCTCAGTTACCAAAACAACAGAGAACAATGATGATGCTAATTCCCAGTGATAGGGATTTTGTGGCMATTATGTCATTGCTGCAATTAATTTCACAGTGAACGTTGCATTCAGCCAATCTAATCCTCCCACTGAGTAGCTTGATCTCCAAGTTTGGTCTAATTAGACAAAATTTTCAGGATTATATTGGGGTCAGACAGAAGGGGTTTGCAGAGAATGAGGTAAAAAAAATTCACACTGGTTAACAGTGGAAGTCAAGGAATGACTGTGCCTTGAACTAGGAAAGAACATGGTCTTCTGGGATGCTAAAGGAAAAACTAAACAAACCCTTGAGCTCTTGCCAAGTCTACAGAAAATGAGCAAGAAAAAAATCAAACAAGGTAAAAGTTATAAATGGTCTGCTTGACTTTAGGAAAGTATAGTCCTGTTTCTTGTTATAACTGAAATGAAATGTTTTTGGAAAAATATCACATTTTTAATAGTGTTGTCTAGTCACTAAGCACTAAAAGTCCATTTCAAGGCAGAGTTTATTTTGCTGGGGATATACAAAATTMTTTTTCTTAACTATTCAAGCCACTCCACCTACCACAAGCCTGCTTCTGCTCCAGTGAAGTCAATAAAAAGGCTCCTATTTATTTCTACAAGCATGGGATCAGATGTAATGCCAAGATAGTCCAGGAGGTAGAAAAGGTTGAATATTGAAATAGCATGATGAATACCTGCCATTTTTAGCTCTGCCTTTATACAGAAGCTGCTGCTAAATTTGACYAGAGTCAGGAACACACTTGTCATGTTTTCTTCCAGTCAAGCCTAGTATGGCTGGAAATATCACCCTCGTGCTCTGTTGCAGCGAAATATTAGACCAAGAGCTGAAGAAAAGTGCCCAGGCATCAACCTCCAACACCACATCTTATTGAGACAGTGCTGAAGAGACTTTCCTTGTGACTTGAACAGCTTTGGTGGTGCCTTGGTGCTACTTTCTTACAGATCTCATACAGCTGCATTGGAAGGCAGTGATTAATATCTGTTCATTGCCAGAATTTCACAGATACTTCCGCTCCTGTTTCGAAATAAATAAGTAACCATAACAAGGAAAACGTTGTGCTTGTTTTAAACATGAAAAGGTGAAGAACAGTGTGGGATAGACACCTCCATGAGAGTGGATCATATAACCTTATGGAGCAACTTGCTTTCTCTGAAATTTTAAATCTTATGGAATACCAGTTTAGAGCTACATGGAGGAAGCAGTTGTGAAACTAAAAAAAGAAAAAAGAATAACATGGAGAAGGGAGCAAAGGTTGCAAATCACTGTCATCATAAAAAACAAGAGAGATTGCTATATAAAAAACATCAATATAGCATTTTGGGTTTAAAAAAAAAAACAACTAATTTTTTATATTATGTTCATAATTCTTTTTATCATACAAATGTTTAGATCAAATGGTAGTCAGGCCTTGCTGCACTAGGGGCTCCACAAAGATGTTTTCACAGCAGAAAAAAACCCTGGGAATTTGCAGTTGAAATAGAAATTTTCACTGATATTTGTATAATTTTACTCATATTTGCATGTCCAGCTGATGTCCAAAACAAGCAAAAAGTGGTGTAAGTCGACTACTATTTCACATGCCTGAAAAAAAACACTGACTTTTTAATCTCACTAATGAGGTAGGAGAAATGAATAAGTGTGCCAACAGTTAATTGAAACGTTAGTAAGACCAAAATCATGCTGAGTTAAACTTGTGGTATAGATGCCCTAGTCAGTCAGTTTTGCAGGTGCTATAAGCTTTCTCTAAAGCAAAAAATAATCATCTAAAACCCAGTCCTGCTTATCAAACCTGCTCTACTGTGTGTCACTCAGGCACAAAATGTTCTCATATTCATTCTACCTCCATTCCACGGACACTTCAAACTTTTTGCAACACTTCATACTTCAGTGTACGTTCTTCATTTGTTTTCATTCTTCATAATAACAGAGAAGAGACAAAGTGGGAAGTAACCATCTTCTGTGATAAAACCCCGATTGGAAGACACTGTAGGTATAAGTAATAAATGTTATACATACACAACACATGCAATTATTGTTATTGGTTGATTTTTAAAGATGTCAGGAAATCTGCATGAACACATCACACAGAATATTCTGTTTTGGAGAGGGCCCAGAGGGGTTATCAGGTCCAACTCTTAAGTAATGATCCGTACAGGAACCAAACCCACATTGTTATCACCCTGCTCCAACCAACTGAGCTAATCTCAAATTTTTGTCAATGAACTGGAGGATCTCTAAAGAACCTTCACTTTTCTGCTGTGCTGTGCTATTCTTATGTCATGGCTTTGACTGAACCCTAATAGCTGTGTCGTTAAAGTATAGTATACGTGCACTGTTGATTTTGAAGTGTGATCTGTATCTAATGAGAGAATGAAAGGATCTAGAAGAACCTCACAGAGAAAATCTTCCTGACATTTAAATGTCACTTGACAGCTACAATATTAATGAAAAGCTCTTTCATATTGTCCTCTAGGTATTTTTGTTAAAAGAGTTTCCCAGAAATCTTTTATGTTTATCTATTTTCCCCGCAGTTTTGGACAGTAATTCCTACCAACATTGTTTTTTCTAGTTTATATCTTCCTATGGAATGAAATAGAATCAAAGAATACTTTAAAAAAATATCCTTATAATATTTGTCATATGAAACAATTGCTAACAGTTACAAAACAGGACAAGTTCCCCTGGAAAGAGGTGATAAATATTAACTGCTCAAACAGCAGTGTGTGTTCATGACTTTTTATATTTGTTCTTATTTGGTTAATGCTTATAAATTGAGCGCCTAATTTATCTTCAGCTGAGCTTGAAAAAGCAGAGTTAGAGTTCAGGTTTTATTGCTTACTGTTGGGGTTATAAGCTTTAAAGTAAATTTCCTTCCCAAGATATGATCTCTTATCATTAGCTACCAGGACATCCTTTATCCTACTTTTTCTGGATCAAAAAGAGAGATAAGAGGGTAACACAGCCTTGCAGAAACTAACTGAATCCTCTCTCAAGCAAAGTTTATCAACACTTAACCTAGTATACACAGCTAATATATTTGTATTTTAGTTAAAGGTGACTTTGAAAAATATCTAAATGTAAGATTTTTTTTTTTAATTCTGTGGAGCTACACACCACATCTGCATATCCTGCAGTATGGTGACTTCAGCTTTGACATTATGTTAAGACAGTGGCTTGCATTTGCAGACATTTTTAGGATTTCCTTCCAGAACTCTCCAGAGAAATATTGCAATTTCTTATATCACAAATGAAACCTGTGGAGTCGATWATTCTTTCAAAATGTTTCTAGCACATCAATTATTAATTTCACTTTTATATTCTGTGGCTTTCTGCAATGGTTTTATAGCTATATGTTCTTGTGGTGGAGAGGATAGGAGGAAGCRAAGAGGTATATAAAGCAAACAAAAATCATTAGAAATATTTAAGTTGGAAATCCYTGTCACTGTCATGCATTTCAATTCAAATATTGCCATCTCATCTTCAGAAAGGTAAATCTTTGATAAGAAACTGAATGCAGGCTAACGTAAAATATTTTAATAAATAGTGTGAAAGTTAAAGTAGTGACTGCTAGTTTCTAATAAAGGAAAAATATTTCTAACATTAGAGGAGTGACTCATTCCTTGAAACCCCTGGTCACTGAAGAGTGTCTTAGAAACTGTGATTAGGACACTGCACTTTGTAGATAGCATTTCTGAGTAGTCTTTTGAAATTCAGGGAAATATGTGGAGGGGTTTTTTTTTTGGTTTTTTTTTTTTTAAATCTCAAAGAGAAAAACATGCTGAAATTGTTTCCTTTTCAAGGAAAATATGTGGGCTTTCACTGCTGTTATTCAAAATATGGTAGCATCTGATTTTATTTGTCTATGAAAGAAAAAAAATATTAGAGGAGAGCTTTAAAATGAAAGAAAAAGCACTTTACTTAAAGTCTCTTCAGGGAGGTAAATATAATTCATCACGAGATATGTACAGAGAATGTAGACACGGGTCAAGTTTAAGGAAGACGTAGGCAGAAAACCAGAATGAAAGACACTTTTAAAACTTATGTCAAAGGCCCAACACAACAACTTTTAATGTATGTAGGAGAACAAAAATAAAACATACAGAGGGCTCAAGGTTCCTTATGACATTTCCTAATATAAATTGTGGAGGAGTAGAAAGATTGCAGTRTATTGAGACTCTAAGGACCTGCAAGCACCACATCCCTAGAAGGCCCTTGGTTAGAAACGTTCTAAACCATCTCTTTAYATAATTGTTCTAAAAATCAGTATACTTGAAACCTCAAGTGAAAAGATGATATTGAAGAAGAAGCATCTCTGCTCTGTTAATGGAAGAATATTTTCATTTTGTTTTCTGCCTTCTACAGACATTTCCCCCTGCCAAGGTGGATGTGCTGGTGATCATTTGTACTGGTTCCAACTCAGCTGACAGAAAAGCAACACTTTTATCAGTTTRCACACTATAAATGCTTGTCAAGCCAGTGAAAAACAGCTAAAGTACTAACACAGTTTTGCCAAAGTGCTCAAAATATCTCTGTCTTCAACAGTCATTTTGTACGTCTTACAAATAGGGGGCCAAAAACTGATACACCTGAAGTGCTGGCCAAAAGCTGACACAACTGACCTATCTCCCTAATTGTTTCTATCTAAATATTTTTAACTTGAAGAAACTATGGTTTGGATTTTTCTGCTCTAAATATGAATGATTTTCTCTTACTACTGTTGAGCTTTTAAATAAATAGCTTACTAATAATTTAATAAATACATTTAATCTGTTTTAATGTACAAAAAAATGTTTATGTTATATTTGATAATATTTCAGATATGAAAAAATAATTAATTTATATTTTTTCTATTGCAAATAACCATCTGGAAAAAAAAAGACAGGATGTAACACAGGATAAAAAGTAACAGGTCTCTTTTCCATTTTTTCCCCTACATCACATTACAATTATCTTAATTTCAAAGTGTACCTATTGTGTGGAGTAGACAAATCTTTTGAAAGAATACATTTCTGTGTGCATTACCACGCAGCTTTGAACTCTACTCTGACAGCTTCCCAAYACAGATTTGAGAAGTTGGTGATATCCTCTATGTAAGCAAGAGACTATGGTAAATTTAACCTTCTCTTGAAAAAAAAAATTGCTCATCAATAATGATTTGAGTGCTGTAGTACCACAGGAAATGACATTTTATAATCCTAATCATAATTCTTTGAAAATCCATCATAAAAACAAAAAGGTGTTGATTATGCTCTTTTTTCTCCCAGTGTTGATTATATTCTTTTGAAGGTATTAGGCTGCAGTTTTCTGCAACACCTACAGCACACCAAAGTACAAAACAATACTTGCCTATACCTTAGCTCTAGTACAAAATAACACCACTGTGTCAAAACATGAGGTAATATACTGAAGGATTTTACTTTTCAAGAGGACAAAGAGTGAAAAAGTCCTTACACTTTTCTTGTAGTCATGTTTTGTTTTTGCAATGCTGACATCCCCCCAATTTTTTTTTTTTTTTATTTCCTTCCATCTTAGCTTCTCATGAGTGTCCTTTGTCTCACACACATTTACATCTCTACTTCCTTACCACTTCCCCACCGATATTTGAATGCACAATCACTGATGACAATTTTGGTTAATAATAGTGACAGGCCATTCAATGTCACTTGCCAGAGCACAAGATACAGAGCACTTTTTTCCCCCCCAATAAAATAATTAACAATATAATGGTTTTATCTTTAAAATCCCCAATTACCAGACCATTGGGACAGGTTTAGGGAAGATTAAATATCAGTTTTAATTAATTTTCACTTTATGAAAGTGTTCAGATTTGAGAATTCGCAGAAGTCTGCTGGCCTCTGTAAGGGAATACATGAAGGCTGGATCCTCGTCCTGAAGACCTTAGTCTCAATGAAAACTTAATATTAAAAGAAAATTAATGTGAGAGAGAATGATTAAGTTGCATGTCAAAAGGCTCTCTGARAATCATTTAATATTTAAATCCACCTAAAAACCCAGAACAGAGGGAGTGCTTGAAGGCTGCCACATTCAGCCACACTATTCTATTCCTGCCCCTTTGGCTTCAATTGGTCTCATTTGTGCACGCCAGCCCACCTCTCCCCATGCCACCCCCCTTAACAGCTTGCTGCCTGTTTCTTTAGGAATTAATATTTCATTAAAATAAAGGTTAGCACCATAGGGTGTTAATGGCATTGTATTTCTATTCACAACACTAAGTGTAATTTGAATCATCCACAGGAGAAACAGAAGGAACAGAAGGAATGACCTTTCCTGAAATGTGCTGCAGGAAGAGAAATGTCAATAAAAAGCAAACAGTGTTTTGCATATCCCCTTACAAACAGCCAATTCCTGTTTATGCAKTTAGGAGAGCAGGCTTCTTCTGAGCCATCAGCTTGGCACAAGGGATCATTTGACARCGTGGGAGTGAAATAAGAGCTCACACATCCCATGCAGTGTCCTGCTGCTCAGCTTCAGCAATCAAATATACATGAAGCTCTTTGCTCCAAAATGGCAACAAGTTTAGGACCAGCAGATTAGAGAAATCGATGACTTTATATTGTGTTCTCCTGATGTCTTTAAAATTCCAAAAATGTCAAGCAAACAAATACATGACCATAATACAAATCCTGTAWAAGGACCATAATAACAAAAACATTCTTGAAGAAATAAACACTGTCAAATGTGGATATTTTTATATAACTATATTGCTTCTGAACAAAGCCTCAGAGCTTCCTGTTCTCCTAAAATTACTATAAAGCCTGTAGAAAGCCTTTTTGAATTATTCTCTAACATCCTAAAATTTCTGTAGTTTTCTGTAGCAAACTTTATCCCAATCATCTGAGGCAACAGAAAATAAAAAAAAGAACAACAACAACAAAAACCAAAACAACAAGAAAACACCAAACAAACCCAACTATTTAGAAAACAAAAAAAAAAAGAACCACCAAAAAACATGAGTCTTCAAGCATAAATATGATGTGCAAAGTCAATGATTAACGAACATATACATTCTGCAATAGTGAATACCTTTTGAAAGCAATTGCTTCAGAAAACAGTTTACAAAGTAGCAGTACAGATCAATTCCTCCCATGCAGCTCATACATCTGCTGGAAAGARCTCCAACCAGATCCACCCTGAGCATTTTAAATCTGTGTTCTTCAGTCTCTTAGTTTTCTCTTTACCCTCTACAAAAAAATCAGCACAATCTGAAAATAAGCGAAGTGAATGAAGTGACTAAGCATGTTGGARAGACATAAACACATCCCTTTGACAAAATTTGGGCTCAATATTGTCCTGACTTTCCAATCTTCTTAACCAGCCTGTCAATAAGCTTCAGGATTCACCTCTGCACTTTGCTTCAGCCATGGTAATCCATGCCATGCTCAGCATGGACCAGGCCTCAGCTTCTGGTACTGAGCCTCAGTACCAGAATTGGTGCTGATGAGTCTTTGTTTTAAGCATGTAACATGGCATGAGTTTACATATTGGGACAACAAAAGCCTCTGTAACATCTGTGGGACAGCAATTAGGGAACTTGGGAAAATAAATCACTTCTATTTCTACAAATATAATCAGTTTAACCCTCATTCTGGATGTTTTGCTCCCCTTCCACACAGGGAGCACAATTCACATGAACCAAACCATGTGAGAAAAGCATTGTTTTTATGGCTGTATGCTAAACAAAGGACAMATTTCTGGAGGAATTAAGGGTAAAGATATATAATAATTTTTTTTTCTTTCCCTCCTCAAAAGTGATTATCAGTAGTGCTTACAGGAGAAGATAATTACCTGGCTGAAATCCATTTAAAAATAACAATTCTGAATTACCCTCTAGGGAAAAACTCGATCCATTTTATTCATACTTTCAGGACAGTTTTAATCCACTTTAAAAGTTCATCTTAAAAAAAAAAAAAATTAAGACAAAAATAATACCCAGAGGTAAAAAAAAAGAGAGGGGGGTGTGGAGGAAGAAGATATAAAAACAGGCTACTAATGGAACTCTTTCTAAAACCTTAATTAAGAGGAGGCACTTGATCACTCTGTAATCACTGCCTTGAATTAAATGTCTCAAGTGCAATAACTGAAGTATAATGGGACTATTCAAAGCAATAGGATGGAACAACCTACCTTTTTTTTTTTTTAGCTTTTTCTTGGTTCCTGCAGATCTCCTTTTACAAATATTATTGAAAATGCATATTTATATTGCTTGGAGGTAACCTCATCCCATGAGTTCAATCATGAGAACAACAGAAGTGGCAATTGCTAAGGCACTTCTTGGATTAAGAATCTCCTACGGGTTCAACATTTGTATAGGAAGAGTAACAAGATCTCTGAAGCTTTGAATAATTAGCCTTTCTGCAAGGAAAATGAGACCACTTTCCTTCACATCAGGGTAACCTTGAAGAAAGTTTGTTGAAGTCAAGTTTTCACTAATTAAAAATGAGGAGAAATAAGGGAGATGTTAGGGGAAAAAAGGGACATTTTATAGGGCAACGTCATAAAGGCACACCAGGAAAAAAAAAAGGAGCTGTTAAGCAGTATACAGATGAAATGATATATTAAAAAGTAGATATAAAATAAAATGTTTTTAATTTAAATTTTTATTCCCAATCAGCATAAGATACCCCTATATTCAGGGGATATAATAATTTCATATTTAAGCAATTTCAATTGCTTCTTCTGGGTTAATTTTCCTGCAGCAAATTTAGTACTGGGGTTTGGGACTTTTTTTCTGTTTTTGACAAGCACAGTAGCAATACCTGGGTGGATTATTAAGGAAACAGAAACAGTGTAGAAAGATATTTCATTAGCAGGATAGCTTGCTGTAAATTAAAGGCCTGCAGGCAAGCACATATGGCACATCAGGTATGGAACAGAGAGACTTATKAAATGCCCAAAGCATGTTTCTGACAAGATGCAAGGCAAAATCCAGAAAATTAAATGCAGAAAGTTCCATTCTATCCAAAATACCATTCAATTCCTAAAGTCCTAATTATATGTAAGGCATGAAAACTAAATAATAGGGAATAGATTTATGCACTAGCAAACAAAACAACAACAGAGAAAAAAAGAAAAAAACAAAAAGAAAATTATGAGGAAAAGCAGATCTTGCTTCTATTGTAAGAGTAGGACTCTGGTTTTGCTGTACTGTGGGTTTTATTTAACCCAAATTTGCTAAATCCCACTGCTTTTAGAAAGAGAAAATTGTTTCCAATTGGGTATCTTTCGGCAGGCTGATTCTTTACTTTTTACAAGCATAAAACACAACCAAACAGGAAGTGCTACCTTTAGAGTCATAAATGTCAGCATGAAAAACAGAAAAAAAAAAAAAAAAAAAAAAAAAAAAAAAAAAAAAAAAAAAAAAAAAAAAAAAAAAAAAAAAAAAAAAAAAAGGAGAGAAATGCAAATTCTCAAGGCTCTTACCAAATTTCTGCCAGCCAAGGTAAGGGATTATAGTCCCTGTATATTGAAGGAAAGTTAAAAGAATTCATGGATTTGTAGGCCTTTTTGATAATACAAATCCTTTTGAAATTTAAGTCTCTAGGTTGTGTCCTCACCGTAGATTCCTGGGATCATAGTGCCCAAGAAAGTGCTGATTGTAATAGCTGAACTGTGAAAGAAAGCTGCAGCCATCCCTGAGTGCCTCACAGTCCATGTCCCAGGTGAGAAGAAGGTCTCCTAGATCTTTCTGGAAAGATTTTTCTCCAAAGTAACAAGGTTACCCAATAAATCATCTCCTAGAACCCACAAKAGAGCTGAAAATCCTGCAGAAGCTGGAGTCTGCTCTGCAGCTCCTGGGTTAATGTCTGAAGGACCATTCACTGAACTCAGCCATGCTGAACTCAAACACAATGTGACAAATGGGCAAAGAAATTCACACTGTAATTACACCAGTTAAGCAATTTTTGAAATTGCTTGTAGCTCTATGATTGTTTATTTATTCCTCTGCCAGCTTAGAAGTATTAACAGTTTGAATGAGAAGAAGTGTGAGTGAAAGTTTAATCAATTACTGACAAACCTTGCTAAAAATGACACCRAAGTATGTCTAGTCAAACATGCTAACAACTATTAATTAATTATCTTCTTAGGTTTGGGTAGTAATAGATACATTACATATTATTTAAATTGAAAAGCATTATGAGCCATCACTGGATCTGAAGAGTATCTCTAAACAAGGGGCAGCCTGAATAGTAACTTATGGGGTTATGCCTTATTTACCACGTTTAATGTCACCTGTTGTTTACACCAAATTCCAAACATTACAGTTAGAAAACATGAAAAATTTCAATTTCATGGGCTGAAATTTTTGCTGTGATGGCTCCACTTCAGTTTATAAAACAATAAGGCTCCTAAGTGGGATATAGGCAGTAGTGTAATAGGATGTTCAATTCATTGGCCTGGATTTAATATTAGGGTAGAAATCCATCAACCAAACTGTGAGGGCAAAATATTTCATATCTCTAAGGTGTATAAGAGTCAAGTGCACCCCYGGGTAAGGATACTGAAATAAGAGCTGTCCAGGGGTTATTCAGAATTACAACAGGGCAACATGCCACCTTTTCTGACTCACCCTCTAATACACACAGGGGCAAGGTTTCCACCTGGATTTTTATTTATGTTTATTTTCACATTATCAGGTATGAGTGGAAATAAGGGATCTCTTTGCAGTCTGCCAGTGGAGGAAAAACTAAATAATTTTCTTTCATAAATGGTTATTTTATTATTGTCAAAGTTTTTCTGACTTCCCAAAAGAATTATATGCATTTACCTTTGCTTTCAGCTGGCACTCAGCACCTTAAAGTACTGTGTCCTTCACTGAAACAAGTGGCAGATTAAATTTTTTGCTTTATACCACATGCATGGAAGAGGTAAAGGCACAATGTGATATGTGGGTTTTGTTTGGGAGAAAGTTTTCTTTGTGGAATTCTTGAAAKAAAAAAAGCTCTAGTTCTTTTCTAACACTTTATTATTCCTTTATGATAGTGGCACAGATGCTGTTTCTGGAAAATACATTTTTTCACAGGCAAGAAATCAATAGATTGGCAGGGATGACTCGTTCTTGTGTTGGCTGGGTTCAAGAAGCAAAGCATTTAATGTGGATTCTACTTATGTTGTTTGGAACRTCCGCTTCTAAAAAATAGCTACAAAGGTTGATGAAAGTATGTCAGCTTACTTGTGACTGCCATAAAAAAATTCTTTGAGACAAAGCTCAACAAATCAATTCTCAGAGGGCTGTTTGCACTAGCAGAACATAAAACCTCAGCTTAACAAAGCTATTTTCTAAGATAAAATAAAAAGAAAAAGAAAATYTTCAAATTGACATAATAAAGTTAGAAAGACTCAAAATACATTTTTAATACAGATTATTTTTTGTCAGATAAAAAATGACATGTATCATATACTATAGCATGATTGTTACTTTTAAGAAAAGTGATATCACTCAAAAAAATGTGCTGAATTTCTTAACATTTATGAGAAATTAGCTTAATAGAAACTATTCTAATTTCAACTAAATTGAAGTATTAACTAGTTAAGCAAGCAGTACAATGCATTGGAAATTTTTCTAAATGCTTTTGGTAGAAAATTCTTTTATAATAGTCTCAAACAAACATTTTCCTATTATTTCCCTTCTTCTTAATAATTTTAAATTATTAAATTGGGCTCAGATGGTTGTATAAAGGAAAGGAGATGTGATGCAGTCTGACCTCTGTATGAGATTCTGGAGAGCACAAGGTAGAAGTGGCAAYCGATGCAAATACACAGAGGTATGAGTCGAGAACATAAGCCCAGCCAAAAAGCTTGGGAAATCTACCATCCTTGCTGGTAGCTAGGTGGATATCTGAAAAGGAAAGATGGAGTTGCTCCTGCACTGTAAGCCAGGAAGTGATAGAGGAGTTGCAAACTCTTAATTTGTTATGGGAAAAAGAACATTTATCCACAACTAAAATGCCAATATGCCAAACCCCTAGTGTTTGATTCCACAATCCAATGCTAAAAAAGTATGTTTTCATATTTTTTCTCTCTCCTATCATGGAAGAAATTAATATTTTTAACTTTCAAGTAATCTGTATAATGACCAATTAATACTTTATTAAACTTTATGGATTCTCTCTCTCTGAGAAACTGTACAGTATGCCAAATATTTTGTGTGTCCCAACATATTACTTCTTCACAAAAAAAAAAAGACAAAGAAAAACATTTAATTCCATTTCAACCTTAAAATTATTTCAGGTTGCTATTGGACTCTAATGGCTCTTTGTTCCTCTCCTCTTTTAGACACACTTCACACCTCTTGTAGAAAACTAAACATAAACACACCAGCAAAACTCAAATGCTTTTTCATGTATTAGAGATCACTGAAACTGACTGATTTAAAAATAAAAATAAAAAAAATTAAAAAAAAAAATCTCGACTTAGGGTTCTAAAGTAAACTTTAAAAGAATGTTGTATCCCTCCAGCTCAGTATAGTTTGAATCTCAGTCACCATTTTCCTTTGATAGTCTTTGTAAGTTGCAGGCACAGCCTCAAGCAAAGACAACTAAAAGAAAGTAAGGATGTAAGGGTGTATTTTTCATGCCGATAAGCAAAGGAGAAATTTAAACTCAAGTGCCTGCCATACAAGAAACATAATAATAATTGTAAATATAAAAATTAAAATACAAGGTATTTTAATAAATTATATATTAATCTATTTTCATAAGTCAAATAATATAATTTTTATACTCTTGATGCATAGTGAAATAAATACTATTTAATTTTCTTACAAGTATAATATCAATTTTTAACAGTGCTTTTTCATTATCTAACTTTGTAAAACACTTACAGGACTTTTTCGCCCTCACAGAAAACTGCAAAAGTTTTCTAGTCAAAATCTGACCCAGTCCAGCCTTGTTTAATTCATAAGTACTCAAGAGTGAGAGTTAGTTGCCCGTCTCAGAGAAGGATGTGCAAATATTTGAAAACAAACAATCCTGTGTTAAGATATTGTTATGACTGAACCCCTTGAAGTGGTAATAATATGGAAATACTAAAGATTGGAAGTACCAAGGGCAGTTTTTACTCAAATGTGTTATAAGTACATAGCAATATATTTTCTACTCAAAATCAGAATAGGAAGGAAAAGGGGAAAAAAAAAGAAAAAAGAATAGGAAGGAAAAGCTTTATGACCTTTTCTTCTCTTGGGGGCAAGAAGACCTCCTAATATTATTAAGACTGATATTTCAGATGGTGCACACAAATCATAGCACATAACATTTTAAAAGCCTGCTTCACATTTCACTGGTGGTTTGTTAGACTTCTGCAGCCAACTAAAAGAAMTACTGATGGCACTGACAGCTCTTCAGAAATTCTCAAAGACATCTGTTCACCGATGGGGTTTGTACTCTTACAAAAGGGAAATCTGAAGGGATGCCAACTGGAAAATATTCCCTTGAGCCTTGGAAATGCTTAAGGTTTGGCTTGAACTTCAAGTTAGTATCCTGCTTGCCTGCCTTCCTTCCTGCCTGTCTGCTTGTCTGCCTACCTTCTTTTTTTTTTTTTAGATTTTCTCTTACCTTCCTCCATTTTCAATACCAATTTTACTATGCACCATTTGTTGTGTTGCATTATAAATTATAATAACCACTCAGCTTTGCATTTCTGGCACTGGAGAACCCACAGCTGCAAACCTCTGCAAAATACTCAAAGACATGGAAAACTGGAGCTTGATAAAGCTGGTTTAGGTTTAACAGAGTTCAAAGAAATAGTCTGTAATGTGTGATGACTACCATATGTAATAAATGTGGATGTAATAAGAAGCTGCAGACAAATGGAAAAAGCAAAAAAATGTATTAATGTATGTTAAAAACAGGAAAAAATATATAAAGTACATCCCAGAGTGAGGAATAAGCAACCATCCACATAAATATCATATTCTTCCTGGCAAAGGACTTGCATGCTGGCAATTAGCTGCTAACATTGGCATTCCTCACTAAAACCATAATGAAGCCAGACAGAGGAGCAGGGGAAGGGTGAACACAACTTCAAGAAATAGGGTAGGTTCATATGRCTTCATTATATAATATATACATAACTGTAGTTTTTAAACCATATGATTATTCTTYCTTTTCCTATGAGAAACAGATTTGGACTAATAATATTTAGACTCCAAAGATATCAGTTGTATTAGCAATAAATTCCTGTATTCATTTATACACAAGGTGTGCTTTCTCTGACTGGGAACAAGATTTGAACGTTACATACAAAATCTGCTGTATAAAATTTAAGGTCAAATATCTGTAATAATTTTTTAACGACAGTTTGACAGAAAGCAGATAAAAGAAAAAAAAAAAAAAAAAAAAAAAAAAAAAAAAAAAAAAAGAAAAAGAAAAAAAAAAAAAACCACTGAAGAACCTAATTTAAAGGATTAATTCCTGCTTTTGAATGGGTTTGCTATCTGAAGTGAAATGAGGAAATAATGACTACACTGAATTGTGATTGTCAGCCTATGACATCTTCAGTTTTACTTCTTTTTTTTTGGTTTTGCAGAATGTTTGGACAATATGGACCTGAACAACAGAAATATTTAGGAGTGGATGTATTGTCAGTAATTACTATGATAGCATTTGTCCAGCAAATGAGAAATATATTCCTCAGTCCTCTCTATGTAGAGATAAGATCACTTTATCTCCACATTTTGTCTCACAGTTCTGTCAGCTCTAACATTCATCCGTCTCTGAGAATGCAGGTCTGTGAACAGAGATCCCCTTCCTTGTGCAGACTTGTACAGAAACCATAGGAGCACTCAGCCTTCCACTGCTTTTAAAGGATCAAATCTGCCCTTGAGGCAATCCTGAGGTATTCTGGGAAGGTATGTKTCCTGATTTTAGCTGAGATCAAGTTAATTTTCTTTCCAGTAGCTGCTAAAGTGCTGTGTTATTAGTTTAGTATATAKAGAGAGACAGAATAATGTTGATGACACAGTGATGTTTTGGTGGTTGGTCAGTGGTACTTACTCTAAATAAAGCTTTTTCACTGTCTCATGCTCTGCCACTGAGCAGGTGCACAAGAAGCTGAAGGAAAGCACATCCAGGACAGCTGGCCTGCSCTGGCCAAAGGGATATTCCACACCACAGAATGTCATGCCCAGTTTGTAAACTGGGGAGAGAATGCCGGGAGCTGCTGATGGCGGTTTCAGGGATGGACGAGGTATTGGGTGGAGAGCAATTGTATTGTGTATCACTTTTTTCTTGGGTTTTACTCCTCTATCCTTCTCTCTTTTTCATTACTATTATTTGTGGCAATGTATTTTGTTTTGTTTTAATTATTAAACTGGTTTCATCTCAGCATATGATATTTTGCATTTTATTTACAATTCTCCACCCTCCACTGGGGAACTGGGGGSATCTGRTAAGTGGGTGGCTTAGGGATCCTTRTTTGTCTGCTGGGGTTAAACCATGACAGTATTCAATAGCAGATTTTGCATTGGTTTTGTTTCTTGATTTGCTTTGTTTGGGTTTGGTGTGTTTTGCTGAGCAAACACATTAATTGGTTTGTTGTTSTTTCCTCAAATCCAAATTAGCTGTGCTTCACAAATGTGTTTGGAATCCTGAGTGCAGCCTTTTTCATCCAACAAAATCATCCTTAAAGCCAAACCAGTGGGCAAATAAGGACATAAATGTCTTTGTAGGGATTGGACAGATCAAAAACTTACATAGAAGAAGTCCCCCGGTTTTATTTTCCAGTTTTGTCTTTTCAAGTAAACATTATGTGTGCTGAGGATTTTCTTTCCACAAAGTACACCTGCCTGACACTGCATAAGAAATAGTGAGTGAATTTCTGATTTTGCTTTTCTTTGCTTGTTCAGAATTGCTTGACCTTTTTTGCTTGACCAGTGAAAAGATGYGATTATCCCACTCTATTCAGGACTGTTCATCCTTTCCTTTAGCACTGTTTGCAGTTCTGGGGCGCACAATTTAGGAAAGATGGGAAGGTCCTTGAAGGCATTCAGTGGACAGCAACGAAGCAGGGGAAAGGGCTGGAAGTCAGGAACTGTGAGGACTGACTAGGGATTTTAGGTTTGTCTAGTCYRGAGAAAAGGAGGTTCAAGGGAGACTGTATTTCTCTCTGTGGCTTCCTGAGGAGAGGAACTGGGGAGGGATGTGCTAAGATCTTCTTCCTGGGATCCAGTGGTGGGATGCATGGGAATGGTTCTTTACAATTTTTGGASGGTGRTTAAACACTGGCACAGGCTTCCTAGAGTAGTGGTTGATGCCCCAAGTCCAAAACTTATATTTCCAACCCAATATTCATATTGTTATTCTCAGCCCCTGGTAGCCTCTGATCATAAAGCTAGTATTTTATAATGAGCTGACTTTTCATTTTTTTTACTGACTTACTTCTGAAACAGAACATGCAAGGATCAATAGAGAGTTGAGCCTTGTAGCTGCCTCCTGATAGCTTAGCATCGTGGGGCTAAGAAGATGGCATACATCATTAGTGACAGACTCAGTTACAGATTTTTATCACTGGCAGAATGATGTAACCCTCATTACAAAAGAACATTGTTTAATTGATMCATTTGCTCCCAGCAGTCCTGTGGCTTTTTTTTCCCCTACAACATAAAGGCCAAATTGCAGTACAGCTTCAATCAAGTGAAAACATTTTATTGCAGAAGGAATAAGAAATRCTCTCTGCACAATTTAATTACCATGGTTTAAATATGAGAAAATCATTAGACAATTAATGTTACAAAYGCTGCCAGAGGACATTTTAAATAATAGTTGAATTAGAGCAGAGAAACCATGAAAAGACTTTTTTWAATGTACTGGCTCCCAACCTTTTCCTAGTTCTTAAATGATTCTTTAAGTTTGCCAAAKTTAATATGAATATACTGCAGATTTTTTTTAAAAAATCCTTTGGCTTCTAAATGGCTTTAAATAGGCAAACATCTTAGAAAGCAGTGCTAATAACTTCTTCCCTCACTACATGGTATCCTGTGGGAGAAAAACAAAACAAACATTTTTATTTACAAAAGGCAATTGTAAAGAAACAAAAAGTACTCAAAGTGCATGCTCTGTAACTGACCAGAAGCCAAACTGAGAACAAGTAATTCCAAAGGTCTAATTGGGTATTGGCAAGAATAAAGTGGTTTCTGCTGTGGCTTATTTCTCACCACTTATGTTTCAAGTAACAGAATCTGTTGGCTTAAAGACTGAATCTCTTTAAGCACTTAATTTTTTTTGCATCAAGCTCTACTCTACTACCACTCCCAAGAACAATAAAAACCCTGGAGCCTTCCCTCCCTACAAAGTAATTACTTTCCTCCCCTCTGTAAATCATGACAAATCTAACACTGAATAGAATATATAAGAATTTATTGAAGAGCTTGGTTACAGTTCTGTACCTTCCATTTGTACGAAATCAAACTTCTTGACATCTGCAGTGTCTATGTCTTAGTAACTGCTCTTCATCTTAATTGGGGTACTAGGAGATCATATAAATACAGTATATTTTCCCTTCCCTTCCCTTCCCTTCCCTTCCCTTCCCTTCCCTTCCCTTCCCTTCCCTTCCCTTCCCTTCCCTTCCCTTCCCTTCCCTTCCCCTTCCTCTTCCCCGTCCCTTTTCTTTTTCCTTTCCCTTTCCTTTTCCTTTTCTTTTTCCTCTTTTCCCATTTTTTTGTTAGACAATCGAGACATGAAAATGCAGAATTGTGCTTAACCGGTGTGGTACTGAATGGCACTAACTGCAAATTACAGAGATGACATTTCCCTGTTTCAGCAACCTGCCAAGAATACATACTCATGTTTTCAAAGTGCATCCTATTCTCAGTGTTCAGTTCAGATGACTGCTTRTCTGCCTTTGTAAATGCCTGCATAAGTGTACAGTTAAACCAAAATAAGTCAAAAAATATGGCAATGTTTTCTTGCCTAAGTAAAATAAAATAATGGTAATGAAATCTGCATAAAATGTAGTATTCATAGACATTTAAATGCATGTTTTAAAACTCAGCTTAATTTAAAATAGGCTTTGGCAACTTTAGAAAAATATAGATCTTCTGATGCTGAAGAGAGAGCTGTTCTGAAGGACCCAGATGATTTTAAAACAGCATGTTTTAAAAGACTACTTCTTGCATTACTGTTTTTTATATGTTTATATAATTTTGGTATATTTATATAATACCTAATGAAAAGCTAATATATATAAACTATATAATGAAAATCCAACAATTTAGAATCAATACCATAAATTCATGGAGAAAGTGTCAAAGACAATTAAGCATGTCAAAGTATAAGACAAGTTCAAAATCTTGGCAGAGACAAAGTGTCAAAGACAATTAAGCATGTCAAAGTATAAGACAAGAAACTTGGCAGACTTAATTCACAGCTAATAAATAAATAAAATAGAAGTAAGAAGGAGAAAAACAAGTCATGAAATATGAAGACTACTACCTCTTAGTTTTTCCTGTTGCCTGCATGATAAAGATCAAGAAATTAACATGAGATTACAATTCTGTGTTTTTTCCTTGCCTTCACTGAGGCTTTGACTTTTCAGATGCAATCTAACCAGRTTCAACAATATTAATTTTTAAAAGGAAGCATCAGGAACAAACTAAATGTTTARCTCTTGTTATTTATGAGAAAAATAACCCACTTGATCCCCACATAATGTTTGCACAGTTTTTAATTTCTGTACAAATCTTTAGAAAAGGTTGTGCTCATATGTACATTTCCASATCTGATGTGGATGAAATTTTAAAATATTGACTAGTGCAACTCTTATTAGAGTTAATATAAAAGTTTAATTATTTTTTTCTAGTAATTTGCATTTTGTGTGTCACAGAAAGAGATCAGAAGTCATAGGAATATTTAGCATTTGCATTGTAGGTAACTTGTAATAAAAGCAATCCTGCAAACAAAGTTTTTCTGATTCAAAACACCATAAAGGAAATTAGTCCAGAAATGAATCTYCATTTTGCATAGGAACCACAGAGACTGGTGAGTATTTTCAGGCTGAAATTCTRCTTGGACTTACTCATATGCTCATTTTTTAGTTAGTTCAAAATATATTAATGCCATTTACTGCTTGTTCTACTTAGAGTTTTAAGAYGGTGGGGCATAAATCTTCTTTTCCCTTGTTCTGTAAAGACTTAGCTGAGGAAAAGCTATCTAGGACTTACACAGAAAGCTAATTAATATTTCAACATTGGGTTCTTCAAAGGAAAGAACTGCATGAAAAGTACATTATTCATTGCTGATTTTGCCAGCATGATGTCACTTGAGGTTCCCAAAGYAGGAAACACAGAGAGATAAAGAGAATACCGTTAAAGACAAAATAGCACCCTGCTAATAACTATGTTYGCATATTTTGTCCCTTTAAAGATACGGATTTATTTTTCTGTTCCTATTTTAGGGAGAATTTGGTTCAACTCAACACACTGTTTTCAAACCACTCTTCAAATGTGTGCCTGCTTGTGTTTGTGATTAATATGTTTTCCCACCAATGATGTTTTTTCTACATGTGTTATATTTTTTCTTTATCTAGTGTTGGTTTCAGTACTTTTTCTTCTATAAACCACATCTTTCACATTTATGCTAGAGAAGGCAATATTAAAAAAAAAGCTATTTTTTCCAAAGTACAAGCATTTTAATTCATTTTATATAGATGATTATGGTTCTTTTGTGTGTTCAATACCAAGCAATACATAGCTTGGGTCAATTARTGTTTAGCTCTAAGCAAGTATTAATAACAAAATATGCAGAGATACCAGACTGATCAGAGAACAGTAAATCATGTGTAGTATATTTAAACACATCTGTTTCATTAGGTCCTTTGGTCTTTTTTTTTTGGAAGTAGAACAAATGTAACTTTTTTCACTATCTATTTAGTTTTACAAATGTGATAGATTTGATTACTCAATATGTGATAGATTTGATTACTCAATATCTCTATAAAATGTTTTTAGACAAAGCTATTACATATGCCTAATTAACTCTCATGTTAATTAAGTAATTAACCCTAATTAATCCTCGAAGTTATTGAGGATATTTTCAATTCCTTCCTTTTTTATTTGGATTTTTCCCAAACATCTTAACTAGTCTAAGTGAAACAAAAGTGGCAAGTAAATTCTGGTGTCACCAAAGAATARTGCATAATAAACCTTATCCTTCAGGCTGCAATTAACAAGGTTTCATGTTATTTTTTCATTTTCAAAAAGCAATACTTGGGGTTTGCTTATGTCTTAACTGCTTCTCCTTTAGCCTTAGAGTATTACCTTCTAGGAGTAAGCATTAGTTTTTTTGCTGATCAATGTTAGCATTTTCTGTAAAGAAATGTCATCCTCTTGGAAGTTCCACACTTGTTTCTTTATACTATAACCTATGGAAGTCACTGTGACAAAATCTAGCATGGAAGGTGGAATTCCAGTGACTGAAGACAGGTGCCCTTAGATACAAGCTGATTATTATTTCAGTGGTTTTCAACAAAATAGAAAGACATAGGAACTCTTGAACTTGGATCATAAATGTAATCTCTTTGGGTAATTGTGGTTGGAAGATGAGACCTTCCTGCTAACAGAAATATTACATATGGAAGTAACTCATATACAGAAAGTATTTGCAGAAAAAAATTCTGATTTGGCATGTTACAATAGGCTAAGGCATTCAACAAAGTTAGTAAATCAGTAAATAAATACATACATATATATCTAAAATTAAATTATTCTTCTTCTCCATCCACTACAATGTAAGCATTGAAAACTGTGTACTGGAAACATTCATATATATAGTCCTTTCAACCATGCAGTATAAAATGTAAAGGTGTCACTGTATGTAAGTAGCAAAGACCTTCAGGAAATTCTCATTCTTGTGGAGATCACAAAATTTATTGAACATTTTCCTGGTTCATTTTCAAGATTGTACAAAGCTCTAGTCCTAGGCTGTTGTTACTTTATATTTGAGAATTTAAAATTTTGMAACAGCATTTGTCAGCCTTCTTAGACAGGAGAGCTATAACGGCCCCATAGTTATAGAGGATGAAAAGAAAGAGACCTTTCTCAACATACAACTGGAAGTTCATTACCAACCAAGTTATTGCTTCAGAGATGCCAAGATAATTTTCTGTTTTAAGCATTCATCTATTTTGGGTGRGTATTTAGTCAGCCTGAACACTATTTTAACCAAATTAAATTTGGTTGTGCTTTAGATGTACTCCTTTAGAGAGTAGGGAGATCACTTCTCATTATATTCTCAGACACACTGAAGACATAAGTCCTTTTTAAGAAGTTTTTGTTTGAGACCCTACCCTAATTTATACAGCTTTAGTTTTATAGAGCTTTAGTCATGGCTTTTGGGCTCTAACTGGTTTTTGTTTTGTATAGACACAGTAGCAGTGCAATGTTATGCAGAGAACAACAGAAATCAGTAACACAAGCATAAAACAGTGAAGAACTAAAGCTGACCTCAGACAAAGAGATACAATTGGGGTTTAAATCAATACAATTTTGCTCAAATACAGCYTTCAGATCTTTATTCAATAGTGCTTGGGAGGGTTTAACACAAACGTGATTATGGATAAAGGTCTCTAAATCACTATTAATTATATGAATAATATTCCTTGGACTTGTCATTCTCAGCTTTATTGGCCATAAAAAGCTTTAAGTGAATCAATATAAAAGTCACCATCAGCTTGCTGATACTTTCCATTGTAAGCAACTCATTTATTTCAGGGAATAAGCTATTTCCACTTCCAGTTTCTTCTATTTTACTGGTAATTGGAGGTGGTTCTAAAGAATCATCTCCAAACCACAAGCAGTTACTGAGAGGAGAAAACAGATGTGTTTATTTTCTCTGGAGCCTTGTTATCTACTATCCATAGCCTCCATCTACAAGTAGATTGCTGCATCTTCAACTAGACTTTGCAGAAATCCACAGGAAAAAATCACTTTAGCTTTGGGATGATGCTATTGATTTCAGCTGTGTGCATGAGGCATGAGTCTGGCAAGGGGCTTCCACAAAAATTGAAGTTTTGGTAAACTTTTAAGACAGACTGCATATGTAGGGGTACTTCATTACTGCTGTGAATTTATTAGAAATGTGGTGTCTTAGTCTTAATTTCCAAGCCTGCACATTCTGAATACTCAGCTGAAGTGCAGAATTCCCCTCACTTACTTGTTTATTGAATAGAAAATATTCTAAAATCTCAAAAAATCCACCACAAAAAAAAAAAAAAAAAAAAAAAAAAAAAAAAAAAATCACCAAAAAAACACTATTTAATCTGGGCCAGATAGAAAGAAGAATGGTGTGTAAACTTACAAACTCACAGGACTGTTAGGAATTTCAAGGGAGTTACTTGTCAGTGCAAAGTTATAATTCCAAATCTTGCTGACAGTAGACCTTCATTCTCCTTAGAGCACATGTTTACGATTCAAGGTGGACTTTGTGCTACTAGTAAACATTAAAAGAAGCCATGAGCAGCTACTTTAACCTCTGAAGCGTGGTCAGGGACCAAATAAACCCTGCCTCACAAGAAAGGAGACAACTTCCAAGCCTTCTAGCACTGATTTGGGCTTTCGTAGGAGGTAATATCAGTATCTGAGCATCTGTCAGTTTACCAGTACCACACGGTCTTGTGAGCATCAGGTGACAACTGGTACACAGTGAATAAAACCATGTCCCAGGAATTCTCCCTGTCTGCCTTTAGAGTCACTTGTGAAGTGGCACTCATGCCTCTGAATAAATATATCTGAATATGACCATCCATGACCTAGTAAATCTTCTGATTTATATGTGGAGAACCAGTTTAGCGCTTCATGTTCAACAATTATTTCTTAAGAAGTCTCTGTTAGACATTTAGGCTGTTTCTGGCATAAGAATMTACTCAGTAAAATTAATATAATCCTTTAATTTACTTAATTACATTTTTTCTTAAAAGATAAAATTTAAAATTCTACCAATATTGTTTTGTGTCTGTAAATTAAATTATCTAAAACCTAAAAAGAAATTACAGTTGTGAGAGTTTCAGCTCATTCCTGAAAACACACTGTGAAGAACAGGCAGAAAACAGTACTTTACACCTGACAACTCCAATTATGGTACCCTACAGAGCTTAACTGCCTACTTCAAATCTTCCCACACCTTTTATTAAGGAACAGTGGGGTGATAAATACTCTGAAAGGTTGTCTTGTTTTCCTGAATACTCTATGCGAATAGTTCAGTTTATGGAAAAACAAAACCATAACAACTCTTTTCTATCTTAAAACAGCAAAAGAGCTTTTGAAATTACTATTTTTTTATCCTCTAATATACAGTAAAATATAAAACAGTATTGATTTGGGGGAGATATCATTTTGATGTTTGGTTTGGCGTGATATATTCAAATTTTTCTAAAGTCTTATTTTTAATATTTATTATTAAAACTTCTGAAARAAAAGACTTTAAAGCAGAAAGGGCACCAAATATTTGGATGTAATAAATAATAATAATAATAGCATTTTAACAAAGTAAGTCTTGCTGCATTTAGAGTACAGCATTACAAGAATATTTCGATATACTTGACTCTGATGAACCAAATTGCAACAGTAGAGTTCCAGTAGATGACTTCTTATATTTGAATTTGCAGCTATTCTCCAAAAAATGCTGTAATTCACCCAGGTGGTGAGAGAACCTCACAATGTCACAGTATGACATCAAGCTTATCAATAAATCCACAGAGAAGACTGTATCATACCATCATTATAAATACTCCTGGTTAACAAAGAAATATAATTTCTATCAAAAATGACCAGAGAGTAATCCAATGTTTGTAAAACTTTGTAAAGACTTTCTAGAATAAACTGCAACCATGTTAAAGAGATTTTTGTTTATAATATCTAAGCAAAATAAAGGCAATTTAGTAACATCTATCAAGAATATTCAAAGGAAGGTATATACTGGTAGCAAAAGCATAGACATAAATGATTCTTTATATTATCTCTGAAGGTAAATTGTACCTTATAAAACAATGAGGTTTYCAAATGAAGGGTATTTAATGGATCACTATGATGCCAGCTGTGTTTACTCTCCTTTGCTGTTTACCTGAAATTTAAATMCCTACTTTACTTCCAGTGGACTGACATCTCTAATTTTTCAACTTACTCCTCAGCAATTTTTTCTTAGTTTCCAATTTTCTCTTCATAAATAATAAAAACTAAAATAGGTGGTATTCATTAATAAAAAACATAAATAAACAATTCAATTTTTGAACAMTGCCCTTCAGAACTTTGGATAGTTTCCTTCTTACCATTTCTGGGGAAGAAGCATTGCTATGTAAAGGGCACATTTCTGGTCTGACTACTAAGGGGAACACTGATCATCAACTAACTGCACGACCCTGAGCAAGGGAATTTATTGCAATGCCCATTKCCTTTGACTACAAATCTAATAATTTCATCTAGAAAATTTTGGGAACAATTGTTTTTTTTTTTTTTCTGGAAAGGTGTACACTGCTGARAAAAAGCCACAAGTGTCACTTAAGTGGCTCCATATTATAAATAAATGTGTGTATATGCATATTCACATGCACTTTTTAAATTTATCCTCCTCATTTATACAATGTGTCTCTCTATTTTTATATGTATCTTAGATTATATATTTATTATATYCCCATAGTGTCTAAATATTATAATATAAATAGTTAATTTAACACAAGTAACTGTGTATTAAGCCTTGCCCCTGGCTGATCACAGACAGYACAGGAAGGACTATATCCATGCTTTCAGTTCTTTTTATTTTTCACTGCCTTGGCCTCACAAAAAAAAAATACAACATTGACAAAATCAACAATATGCAAAATATAATTAAATCTGCAAAGKTTTAWRRAWKMTKYTKWKRAKWRTYMWYMSWRKMATSRWRKRRYKKSKKKKGKWGRAGAMSWYYWWYRAYSATSWWMTWKYWYCMCCCWCYYMTRKGSRSRGRSACMYYTYWCWMKASAMARWKKYKCWSAGMSYYWTRYSSCMYSKRRMACWYYYMSRGRKRKGGSRYMYMCARTGTCTTTGGGCAACCTGTTCCAGGGCCTTATCACCCTCACAGTAAAWAATTTTTTCCTACTATCAAATCTAAGCCTACTCTATTTCAGTATGAATCCAATCCCCCTCGTTCTGCCACTACATAATCTTGTAAAGCATCTCTCTCTGTCTTTCTCGCAGGATTTTTTAGTCCCATATCTTCTTTACATACACAAAAGAAGCATGGAGGTCTCTTCACCAGTCACAGTTAAGTAAAAATAAATGTTCTAATTCCAAATATCAAGACAAAATTTGGCCATTTTGCTATTAAATAATTACTCAGAATGATTGCCTTCTGCCAAGCAGGTACAAATATTTGTTAAAAAAATTAGAGAATGTTGCTAAGAGATCGTCAGATTATCCACATGACCATCAACGCTCTCATTATTGGTTGGTAAATCTTTAACATAAAATATAAGCAGTAAATTATTTGTTTTGTGTTTTCAACTCTTTGTTTTTTCTCCATGAATTTTCCACTGACAGATGTCTTTTGTATGATCCAGACAAAAAAATTAATATTATTTATTATTCAAATTCACTGGGAAACATCACCAAGTCCTCCAAAACTGATACTCTTCACAACAAACTTCAGTTTTTATTGCAGAATTCCTATTCTCTTAGATTTTCATTGTGCAGATGCTCTCTAAACTTATTTCTTAAAAGCTGACTTCTAATACCAGCAATTTGTGCATTTTTTTCTCTAAATATGTATCTAAGCAATATGATCTGAGGCAATCACTGCAGATTAATAAAATCAAAAAAATACTCTGAAACCTAATACAGCCCAATTAAAWCTGTTAGAAAGATATTTYCAGACTCTTTTTTTCAATATGATAKTCTTTCCTACTAACATACAAGTCACTGAAAAAAATATGGGTTTCAAATTATGTATTGTCAAAGAAGTGATAACTGCTTTCCATATTTATGTTCTCCTAGTGAATGTCATATAAATTATTATTCATTTTCCAGGGAAAAGAAAGCTTTTTTTTGACCAGCTGTACTGTTCGGATCTGAAAGGCAGAACACTTTCTCTTGCAAAAAAACAGAGTAGTTGGAAATTTCCTGGCAGTTTGTGAATGAATAGCTGTAAATTTACCAAATTCTCCCAGCAGATTTTACAGCTTCTTTTTTATTTTTTTTCTAATATGTAATATATAATACATTTAATAGAAGAATGCATAATATAGGTGCATGTAGATAAATTTTTAAAAAATCAAAGGTGTTTCATTTTGAGGATTGYTTGATTGATTTTATTATTTTTTGGTACTTATTGTATTATTTTCACCTTTTCTCTCCTTAGGATTGGGACCAGAAGTTTCTTTCTTATTCATTCATCAAAATATCTTTTAGGTCTTATGTATTGTTGTTCTAAAATGAATACAGAAATCTACACTGATGTGGAAATTTTTTCTCTCATATAAATTTATATGAATTTATATTAAGATTCTGTGTGATTTTCTATAGAAACTGCTTTTCTAAAAACAGCAGACAGAAYCAGAAGTGTACAGAGCAATATATCTAGATTTGCATCAAAATAAAACCAAATACTTAAAGGGCAAAGGCAGAGTCAGGAGAAGGGCAATCAAATCCTATGTTATTTCAAAACTCATGTTACCAACTGTTTGATGAGTCAAATGATTGCAGGTCTGTTTGTGACTTACATGAATGAAAAATGGACTGTGGTGTTTCTTATCTCAGATTCATTGCATTGATGTAAATGGCAATTCAGAGCCAGGATCTGATTAGCACGACTTTTGCCTTGGGTTCACATGGAACTAAATCTCTAAAAATTATAGATGTTCTGTAAATGCCATCAGGARCTGGGATTTCTCTGAGAAATCATCCCTGGTTTGAATATGCTGTACTTGTGAAAGAAAACTGAAATGTTCAACAGGAACAAAACAGTTGAAGTTTTGTCCTTTTATCCTTTTAGCATTCCTAAACTTATGAAGCTTACAACATGAACCAGCATCTCTGCCACAGTCCAATATCACTGTTTTGACTTCTCATGAATTTCTATCATTCACTAAGAACTGASAGAAGAAAAGAACCCACATTCTTCCAAGTGATCAATGTTATGATATTTCTGGAAGCTCAGAAATTTAATCATTATGTCCTTCATAAAGATATCAGTGCTGTAGGAGGGTAGAAAACAAGATGATAAGATATGCACAAAGCATCCTACATAAGCACTCCAAATTGCATTCCTCAAAGGACTCAACTGCAGTAGAAAACCAGACTGATATTGTTATTATTATCTCCACCTCGCAGTCTTTCCAAAATTAACTCAACAGTCCACTGTCACTGGGCCAGGCCTTACTGAAGAAAAATAAAATAGATATCCCTTAAATAGAGCACTACGAGGACTCACCTGAGTATCACATGCACCTTTGTACTGAGCACTCCAGCCCCTTTAACCCTTTAACCTGCCTTTTCTCTGCACATGGGACTGTTTGCCAYTGGAAAATTTGGCCTTCTGTCCTCTGACCTTGGCCAGACCATCTTTGGACAAAAGCACACACCCAACAACACAACAACCCTGCWGCTGTGTTGAATGCATATCTCTTCAGAACCTGAATGCTATGCAAAGTAAAAATCTGCCTCACTGAGCTAAATGAATAGCATTCTCAACATTTGTAAACTTTCAAGTCAAGGAGCTKTCAAGTTCTTTGTACACAAAGCCAGTAGTTTAGGAATTTGATGGATAAGACATTACGTCGGAAATAAAAATTCTCAGAGTAGAAATATTTAATCWTTTGTCTACTGGAAAAGACTAAGATAAATGTTAGATCTCCTTTGCATTTCTCTGTATGCTTCCTCCTCCCTCAGGATGGAAGTTATCACTGGAATCTAGAGCTTGAACATTCAGGAGTGCTGAGGCTCACAWAACCACCAGCAGTGGCTTCTCTGCACTGTATCAGGCATTTTTTTTCTTCCCTGAAAGTTGTACCTGTGATAACAGATGCAGTGACATGCAGCATTTTCTCTGCTTTTCTCAGCAATGGCATGACTGACGTATTTTATAATCCTACTCCACAGAGTAGCAGATGGTGCCTACCCTTTCTCATCCTGTACAAGACTTGGTATTTCTTCTCTGTCAGTCATTAAGCCGGGTTTCTAATTTTTTATTTTTTTTTTTTTTCTGTCTGTACAAGCCATGGAATTCATAAAGCAGTAGTTACTTCTCCTGCCAATCTCATATCTCTTGGGGTCCAGACTTAGCAAAAGTCCTGAACTCATGATGAAACTTTTATGTCAAGTGTTGCAAGCCCTGAATGATCACTGAATAACACTATTCTTTAGAAGGACTCTCAGATTGTGAGGAATTTAAAAGCAGAGGCATGCCACAGCAATTCAGAGCAAAGATTAATCACTCTCCTTGCCACHAAGAGCAAAGGTATCAATTAGTAGAAGGCCTGCTAACACTGCAGAGAAACCTCAGAAAATGTGTRCGTGATCATCCACCTTTTCTGCTCCACCTCGACATGACAGTCACACAGCACATGAAAGCACTAAAATCCTCAAACTATTACACCATACCTCTCAACAGAATGTGGTTATTTGGGTTCAAAATGAAGCTCAAACAGTTTTACTCAGTGCAATGTTTCTTCCCAGCTCTGTGCACATGAAAAATGTGATCAAACACTGTATCTTCCTGTGAGATTCTGTTCTCTATTTTGCAGGGGTATGCAGTCTCACTGACTCATTCACTCATGACAAATGTCATGAAATTTGCCAGGGACCTTTACCAGGAAACTAYACTTACCACATGAGAACTGAGGCAGAAATGGATATCTCAAAAAGTAAAAGTAGCCAGGAGTAGAAAAATCATTCGTGCTTTAACATGCCCATCCAGTCTGAATGAGACAAAGCTGAGGAACCTGMGCAGAATCTCTAATTTTCTGGGATATTGCTGAAAGATTCCAGCCACACATCTAACTTACTGCATGTAGCTTTAGCAGCAGCAATTTCCACTATTCCTTTTTGCTGTACTGCTTACAGTATTTTTTTAGGAAATAGAAACTCTAAAATCTCTAGACTTAGAAGCATTGCCCTCAAACACACTTCAGTTTCTTGATGAAGACTAAGTCCTGCATGTCATTTTGATCCCTACTATTCTTACATGCCAGTAACAACCTTACACCATGCACACAGTAGTATTCCATTACAACAATGAATACCACATTAGTCATCAGTAAAAAAGTCATTCAAAGTCATTCATATCTAGTAATTTTGTACTATCTCATTATTTATGATTGCACAATGAAAATTGTGTATATAATTACGAGATGGACTTCTGCAACAAAGAACTTGAGTTATTCTGCTAGTTAAAATAATGAGAAATAATGCAAATATTAAATTTACATTAAATAAAATTAATGCATCAAAATATTAAAAGTAGAACTATGAAAGCAGGGTTGTTATCATGAAGAGAAAACAGGCAAGCTCCATCAAATATATTCCTTCATTGCTCCTTTTTTTTTTTTTTTTTTTTTAACTTATAGGATAATGAAGAAGTTAAAAAAATATACAAGGGATGCTACATGATGCTGCTTCAAGAGAATGTCTTCAATTTTTCCAGATTTTAAGTTGGCTATAAGAAATTAATGTTATGAAACACTGAATTTGTGCTTCAGGGCTGAGGGTTGATCAGGAAATTGCAAATGAGGCAGCCGTCAGAGAAGGGTACATCTCCAATCTTTGAGGGATATAACTGGAAGGCATTCAAAGATCTGTGCACTGAAGATAGCTGTTAGTGCAGAAGGAAATGAGAGTGGATGAACTGTTTCCATCCAAACCTTTTCTGATGAATAACTGTGGTTTAGATAAGGTGATTTTTCTGTGGAAACTGTTTGCCTTCCTTGAAATAGTTTTTTCAGCAGAAAMCTAGGATCTAACTTGAAGAAAAGATGCATTTGTAAACTTCTCCTGTTTTCTTCTAGCAAAAATTAAAGAGTTCTCACCACAAAAAGCCATTTAGAGTAGCATTAAACAAATCAGCCTTTTCACAAACATCCACCAACATGCAAACACGTAATGTTTTTGAAAATATGTTGTTTATTCAAATCATATTAAGTGCAAAAAGGACGAAGTAARCAAGCACTAGGATTTCAAAAGCACATTGTTTTTGCAAGGGAGGTTTGAAAGAAAAAAATACAATAAAGGAATTTTCTTTCACACTGGGMAAACGGAAAGGTAGGACTAAGTAAAGAACAGACTTGCTGAGTGAAGTGCTTCCTCCTGCCTTCAAAACATATTAATATCCAGCAGATCATAAGAACTGCATAAGCTGCACCAGTTTTGTGACAGAGCTTAGGYGATGTCAGTGTAGGTCAGTGTAGGYTCATATTTCACAGGCAGTTCAGTTGTCATTAAGCTATTTGTCTTAAACAAAAAATTGGTGGGGAGTGGGGTGTGAAATAAGCCAGTTGTGTTTGATTTAGCTAATGTTTTTTGTGTCTTCTGGCCATGTACAGYTTGTGCTCTATTTTATAACCAAGCAATGAAGCACAAGATGTATGGCAGCTATTCTTGAGGGAGTTTGCCTGAAAGAAGTTGCCCAAATAACACACTTCAGTGCAYCCACACTGCATGCTGCCTCAGAACGGGGATTTGGGAAGAGAGTATTRCATCTGAGACTAGAAGAAGAAAAGCTGAGATCTGAGCAGTAAATGTCACCAAAATTCATTTGGTGTGTTYGGATTTGCCAGCATGAAAACAACATCAGTGCTTTCCTGTCAGTAAAAATGATGCTCCGCAAGCATTTGTTGTTCACATCGCAAGAGTTTCTCTCGTTACATTCTTGCACAGGAGATTTTCTCTTTCTCACCTTCAATCTGACATTTTACAGTGATTAGGAACATAAGTCAGAAAAAAGAAGTGTTGTTTTCTCCCGGTGAAAGACTTGCTAATCTTAAGTCAACAAATGTCAGATTTCAATTTTACTGAATTACTGCATCACAGAGAGAGCAAAAATCAATCTTTCTAGGTTTTATTTTTGTAATTCTCTCATATACAATGAATGGAGGAAAAATTATTTTGCTATACCCGCCTGATACCTGCTTACAATCATAATTTTGAAGAACTGAAGCAGTCAGAATTGTCAAGATATACTGGTTAAACAAAGGTTTGGTTTTCATGGCAATTTGATTAGTTTTTATGAAGGAAGATGCCCCATTGTGACTTTATGCTTTTTCTCTCTACAGAAAAGACATGACTCCTCTGGAAATTGACCGTATATCTCTGAAAGGAATAAAAGTCCTAGAAAATGTTTTAATGTGCTGGAACTTTTTCATGGRCATTAATATGAACATAAATAAAAAACAATTACTTCAAAGATATATGAATTATTTAGAAATTATTCTAATAATAAAAGTATAATAAAACCTCAATCTTTGCAAATTAGGATTTTGTGTTAGAATTTACTGTAAGTACTTATTAGCTTCCACACTTCATAGATATAACCCTATATAAATGAGGAAAGGTTTACTCAATCAAAAGAAACATTATTTAAGTGCATCATTATTCAACAMAATCTGAGTGAAATTTTAATAAGCTTTCACACTTTAAGCTTTCACACTTAACACCACTACTTAATTGCTCTTATAATGTGGCTGTCCAAATTAATGTGGCTTAAGTTGTTATTGATTCTATGTAAAATGTTTGTTTCAAGRGTTTTTCCTGCAAACCTCCCCAGCTTTTCTGGAAGTAAAGCTCTCTGAAATCTCTGATRGACTTCAAGGTCTCTGAACCATGCTGATTTTATATTTTCTTTTATTTTTCCTAAACGCAGTAGTGTAATTACAATGTTAGTATAGGAGGAACAGTTGAAATGTCACAATCAATCTCCAGAATGTATTTTCAAAGCCTTTAAAAAAAAATGTGTCTTTTCAGATGAGTTTGTAAGGAGACAAATGAGTGTTGAATATCTCTCAAAGCAACAAAAAACAAAAACAGAATTWGAACTGGAAGAACAGTGAACTTTAGACACAGACAATGTGGGGACTGCTTCAGGTGACAGATAAGAAAACAGCAATAGCAAGGGTACAAACATCATCTGTATTGACTGCAAATCTTAGAAATAAACAGGTCTGCTGCTGCTGCTGCTGCTGAAGCCAAGGTAAGGGTTCGGCTGTGATCCAGGGCACCTACTCACAACCTTCCTCAAGCCAGCATTGGGCTGAGACAGCATCCTTACCCCCTTCTATCTTTTCCAGGGCAGCAGGAGCACCAAAGCCATCATTCTCCAATTTTGCTCTTGTTCTCTAGGCAGCTCTACCATTTCTCTCTCCTTCCTATTTCACGAAAAWCTCAGTCCCAGTCTATCTTCCACTTGGCACTTTCAGGCTTGCAAAATTTTATTCTCACATACACTGCAGAGAAGCCTTGAGTCAAGGGGTCAAGGTGTTTACACAGRAGCTACTTCAGGCATCTCTGAAATTGTGCTTTCTCTGTGTGAGCACATAGGAACCTTKCACATTAACACCAAGCAGAATCTGTCACCAAACAAACATGCCCYAGCACATTTATTGATTAGCCAGGCATGAAATAAGTCTAAGGAGSTTAGCCAGAATTTGTAGGCTATAAAATTTCAGTGGATTTTTAGGTTCACTCTTGGTCAGCCAATGTGACTTGCATATTGAGCCAGAATCTTGTACAACAATTCCAGGGCTTGATCCAACTGTTTGGAAGAACATGTAATAGAGTTTCACACAGCAGATCAATATCTGCTTCTCTTTAGAAACAAACTCCATCAGCTCTCATTGGATAATGAGATTTGGAACTCCTTTTTACATCCTGATCCAAAGCTCATGGAAGCCTGAATAAAGAGTCTTATTGTCTAAATAGTCCTAGTTGAATACTAGGACCTCTGGATTGGACCTCAAATGATGAAACATGACACAGTTGATCTATAGAGCAATGATGGTTTTTTTTCTGAAGAAGAATTCACATGACCAAGTTATACTTTTTCCAGGTGAGGATATGAACTACATATACACAATAAATCTGTGTTTGACTGAAAGAATTGGTGTGCAGCTGCTGTATTTCTTACTTGTAGTAAAAGATTTCCCACTAAAAAAATATGGAGGGAACACTCAAAATTTGATGGAAGTATGAGGTTATAAAACCATTTTGTCCTATATTGTACAACATAAAAATAATTCTAAGATATCATCTACCAAAAAATAGAACATTTCATTCTGAAATGTTCTGATACTTCCATTTTGACTGTATCAGAATATCCTTTCSTAATGTCTTATAAGTTAGGAAACTGGCATGTTTCTAAAAGTATTTACCTTTCTAAACACACAAAGAATAGTGAGCTTTTATACCTTAAAMAATGTGTGACACAACAGTTTGGTTCACAGTCTTATTTTTTATTACTTTTACTCTTTTACTAAATCATTACTATGAAAATGAATTTCCAGTTTAAGTGATACACCTTATAACATCATAAACTCCTTTCTTGTTTCATAATATGTTTATCTGCAAGTTCTTCCTTACACTAGATATGARCCAACTTTCAATGGCTGCTTCAACACTGAAACAATAGAGGACATAATCTCTTTTTCTCTYGTTTGTAACATTTGCTTACATMGAWTTATAGAATCATTAAKGWYRGAAAAGACCTCCAAGATCATCAAAATGCAGCCACCAAGACTGAATTTCCTTGATGAACAAAAGMTGTGCTATTGTTAAAGCATTTTTAATACTGTTTGTCTAAAAGGTAACTTGCTGATGCTGAAATGAAACTAACATTTTTAAACAGCTACTCCTCTGTAAAGAATGGAAGTGTATTAACACTAGAGAAACATTGTAAGAATTCTGGACTTGAATCCACAGGTGGTGGTTACTGGACTTTTAACCTGCAAATATTTTTTTATAAAATAACTAGAATATTTTTTGCTTAGATTTTTTTCTTAGGTGTGTGTGTGTGTGAAGGGATTCATASAGTTGTTTTGYTTYRTTTTTAAATKAMTGGGGAAAGAAYWTYRAAATTCTRTTGGATGAGGGARGGACAATTTGTAGAGGCTAATATTGAAGTGATACAAATATATCTAGTTCAACCATCAAAGYAAGTTTATTGTAGTAATATGGCTGTTATCATGCTATTTCAAACAATTAGCAAAATGCTAACCTGTCATAATCATTTTGTCTTCTGTATGACATGCTGGCCTAGAAAGCAGAGAAAAACTGACAACAATATTCAATTTAGCCTTACTTTTTTCCTCCAAAAAAGTGTTTTGCATTCTGTCTTCATTTGCTCAGTATCATTAAAAGTTAAACAGCTGTAAAAATGTCCTTTTTTTTTTTTTAAGGTTCTGTGTCTACATGCGTCATGTCTTCATGTGTCTGCATGCTCCAACCTTAGTCTTGCGTTATTTAAAGGGCATGTAAAACCCAGTTTTTAGTAGACATGAACGTGAAATGTAGGAATACAGGATCTCAGGAAGGGAAGAGCATGGGATCCCTGCCAGCCATCCATCTAAAGTGCAGCACACACTGCACATTGAGAGCAAAGGCGGTCAAGTGCCCATCTGCTTGCTTCAGAAACATTTTTCTTGCAGAGGGGAAGAGAACACTTCAGTTAAGCTCAGTAATGAACTGATTAGGCTGSTTGTGAAGCCAAGAGAAATGAACASCCTGTTGATTAACAGTYGATTCACATGCAAGAGCAAACCCACATGGTCGCAACAAAGATAACTTCTACATTTGAAATAACTTCTGAGTGATTTGAAGTGAAGAATTGTATTGTTTCTCAAGGGCTCCTGAGCTACAGTGGCAAGTGCACAGCAAAACTAAATCACCAAAGACAAAATAAAGCAAGACAAAAAGAAACACATCTCCTCTCATCCCTTAAATAATAAACTAAGTTCTCCATTGCTGTTCTGAGAGAGGGTTGGCAGACAGCATGAGTACAAGGCCATACATAACTTCAGAATAAATAACTTCAACTGAGATAAATAATTGGTACTGAAGATTTTGTCTCATGGTTTAACGCAACAAAAGAACAGAAAAATCTGCTCTCAGGCTTTCCTCTTAAAGCCGCTGTGATGACATGGGACACTATTCAGAACAAGAGATGGTATCAGAGCAAGCCCCATGAAATGCAATGGATTTCTATCATTTAGCTTTCAGGTAGGAGACAAAAGCCTTAAAAGATCACATGTCTCAAAATCAGGTATTTTTGTTGCACCTCAGTGGCCTGATGCACATGTGGCTGAGTGAGCCAGCCCTTCATGCTCCACGAGGGAGGGTGATCCCAGCCCTCCTCTCCAAGAGCTCAGTCAGGTGTGCTCAGTGCTCCACCTGAATGTCTGACACCAGCACCCCTGGATGACACTTTGCTGGATGCTTAAATTGCCAACAATTAAGTAAGTCACATTTCATTAAGCTGGGCTCTGTGAAATATCGGATACACTTTGATCTGTGTTAGCACCAACTCTATTGYACAGATCACATAGAAGGAGTTTGCTGAAACATATTGACAAAAAAAAGCATTACAAAAATGCAAACCATTTAAAGGGATGCTGAATTAAAAAAAAAAAAAGTCGATTCTAGGAGCTTCCTATTAAACACATAATGGTGAATATTTTTTTGGGAGTGGGTTACTATTTTCCACCTATTGTACTGTATCTGTTTATAACTCTCTTTTTTTTTGTCAACTTCATGCAAAATAAGAAACTATAGAGATGAAAAATTTTCCACAAAACTAACACTAATCTGGCTGTTGGAAAATCAAGAACAACTGCCTTCTGACTTACTGGGCTGACCTCTGGCAATTTTTAGAAGCAGTTTCCATTTTACTGCAAAGCTAGTGTCCTGTTTCTTTATTCTTTCAAATAAAAAGAATTGTCAGCTTGCAAAATTAGAGATAAATCACTTACACCAACTCCCTAAACTACCCACAGGCTCCCTATTGGTATAGAAAACTGTTTAGCAATCAGTGCTCAGGACTGCATAACAGATGGAAAAAATGACTAAAGACAGGGATATGGGACTTTATTGTCTTTCCTTCTAGAAGAGAAAGGGGACACTTTAAGCATTACAAATAAACCCTAAATTTCCCTGATCTCCATGTGTCTGTAGGGATTTGAGCAGAATTTAGTCACCTGTACATTGTAAGCAAAATCACTCTTAGCCTGGAAGTGTGAATTAGGGACTGAAGCCACACGCTGAATAATAACCAAAGAAACCACCTCAATTTTTTTGGAAACTGCCTGCTATTCAGAGAGTCTAAGTAGATATCTATTAACGAGTCAACATCTCAGGCTGGGGATTTCAAGGGGATGCCTGTGAAGTTCTAAGATTTGAGTTTTAAAATTAGTTCTCCATCCCAACACTTCCATCACCTATTACMTGTCTAAATGGACAATAAGAAAGCACTGGCTTCTGGCAACTCCCACTCATTTTGCTGACTCAAGTGGATCCTATTTAAAGTGCTAATCTTTCCYCAGGCACTGTCCAGAAAACCTAAAATCTCTTTGCCTTTTTTGCGACGTTTAAATTTTGTAGGAACTTGCTTCCCCTGAAAAATGTTTCTTTACTCTTCATGTGCTGCTGCAATGCTGAAGTGTGAGGAGCTATCAATACATCTGTCTTCARCTTCTCACTTTGACACAAACATTCTGCAAAACCTTGGGAAGCCACAGCATCTTTTAATTCCATCATTCATACTTTTAAATATTTTAAGTAGGATGAGAGCTCGTTTATTTGTTTGTTTGATTTAATGTGCTCATACAAAACCAGAARTATAGAAGTATCACCCTGAGTTGAGATGGGAGCTCTCTGACAACAAAATAATTTTTTTCTGTCCATTCTGATACACACTAGAGTCTTCCCAGCACAAATATAAAGTCAGAGGTACACAAGTGAATGGCATCTGCTATGCATTTATGGAAACCAAAGCTTTGCCTTTCGGTAACTGGAAGCTTAAAATTGCTTAAAAATGGGCTTTCTATTCTGYACACAGCATATACACACACTGCACATGGAAATATGAATGGAGATACTGGAGCRTGAAAAGTTTAATCAGATTAAATAAACCAAAAAAAGGATTAATTTAATTCCTATGGGCAGTGAGTTAACTGGGAATTTTTAATACAATTTTGGATTTTATGCAAAACTTTCTTAATAAAGGTTATGAAGCACATTGCATCCCTGYATACACTATTKCTAACTGCTGCCAGCCTCAYAGACTCATTTKTAATTCCAGTTAASAACAGAATAACAAATTGAAAAACAYCTAAACCAAGATGACAYGAGCCAGCACTGACCAGCAGAGATTTATATAAATTTCCAAGCATTACCGCAGTATGGATTTGTAGATGGCCTTTAAGGCATTTCTTTTTGGAACCCACTCTCATCTCAGGCTGATTTTTGTTTTCTTGCTTTGACAATTTCTGCAGACTCACAACAAAATATCACATCTAATATAGCATTATAAATTACTCTGAAGCTCACAGTGTCCCAATATGTCTTCATATCCATATGTTCTATCACGGTCTATCCATCATTAAACTAGAAACTGGAGTAGTTTTTGACTCATGAATTGCTCTTTGTTCAATTATTACCGTAAGCAATGACAAAAATTTAACCTGAGCAAAAAGGAAGTAAAACCCACATAATGCACATTTTTAATAAAAAGAGTTTTAGCCAGTATTTGATGTTAGGAAAATAGGAAATATATATAGCCTTATTTATAACTCTCAGCTTCTCTTAACTGATCATTCATAAACAGATGCTTTGATATATTACAATGGTTTTTACATGCACCGATTCTAAGCTTTTGATAATTTTCCTACTAAGATTTTGCATTAATTTCCCATTTCAACATTTTATTTCCATCTTGGGYCATAAAAACATAATTGTTACCACTGAAGTTGTAGCTCTTCTATTCCCAAGAGGCCAATTCATTTTACAGAGCACGTACACTGCACTGCTTATTGGCCTTCATTTTCTACCATCAAATGTTAACACTACTTGAAGGAAACTTTAAGTTAGGAAAATACCAATGAATAATGAAGATGGCTTCTATAAGAAGGATTTGCTGCCCAGCATAACAAAATGGAGCTTTTATTGGAACCCATTCCCCAGAGTTGGGCTATTTGATCTACAAGCTATTAAAAAAGCAGATTATGTTTTCCATGGCACTGTAGGTTTTGGAGAGTTAATTTCCACACCAAASAATAAGAGGAGATGAAGTAGACAGTAGCTAATATGAATTGCTCCCAAGMCAGCAAGTAGCCCAATTCCCTCTGCATCCTCAATACTTCTACACCCAGATCCATTACAAAAAGGAGCAAAGTGAGAAAACAGTTTATAAATAATAGTCCTTTGAAACTACATAGGTTCAAAATAAGTTGGTGGAAACATATAATGTTAGATTTACTCTAACTTAAGGGGGCAAAATGGGAAAGATCCATTCTCTGGATTTTGTAATTGATAGATTTAAACTGGTATGACTTTATTTTTAAAGTTGATGTAAGTCTGAGTAACATTTGGGCTCTGAAGGTCCTAAAAGCATTGGGTTGTGAGGAGACATATGTGTTTGTGGAAGTAATATGTGAGATTTACCAGTACAGGGAAAGAAAAAAAGCTTTTTCCAAAATGTTTCATAATTTCATACCACAAAACATGGGTAAAGGATCTCATCTTCATGACGCACAATGATCACCATATGTTTTAAAAATAKTCATCATGAATCATGTCAAAAAGAAGGAAATATATCTATAAAAATAGGGAGGGATTACTGTAGAGGGAAAAAAAAGGCATAGAAAAGATAAAATGGCAATTGATGACTGAAGCTTACCATGGASTACAAAGATTTTCAAGTGACTTTAAAGCTTCTGACAAACAGCACCAAGGGAAATCTGTAAAATGGATGATCTGAATATTAAGATGGACTTGATCGACTAATACAAGGTTTAAAAATGACTTGCACCTCAGTATAAATTTGAGTAAACTAAAACTTAGTTAATGTTCTGTGAATGTAAGTGATAGATGATGTATTTTGTTACTTTTTTTTTTTAAAGAAAATAATCAATRCCTTACAAAATGCAATTTTCAGGGCTCATGATTTAGTTAGATGGAAACAAAATGTGAGAAGTATAAAAATCATAAAATAACAAAAGTCTCAATTTTTTTTTTAAAACAAACAACCAAAACACTGCAACAAACATGAAACCTGCGAGTGTTTTGTCCAGCCAGTGCAGTTTCTGTAGCAGTTACAGCCAGTAACAGTTTCAGCAGAAGATGCAGCATTATATATTAGTTATTTACAGAATTGTTTTTCCTTGAGTAAYATTTTCTCTTATTTTTCCAATGCTACAGGTTAGTTCATTACCACAGGGGATTTTCCTTAGACTATGGACCCTCTCTCTTTCTTTAATACTGTATGTGCTTRTGTTTGTATAGATAGATAGGAAAGGAGAAAGAGCTAAATAATTTAACAAGTCAGACTTCAATTYATTCCACATGTAGATCCATTCCATGTCACTCAGTTCATGATTTCCCAGTAAATATCCATAACACAATTCATCATAATTTTCAGAACTAATCCATTTATTTTCRTCCATTGATGTCAACTACTACTACAACATGTAAGCCACTAACATTTCCTCCATGAAAGTGACATTTGTATCAAAATAGCAGAGACACTTACTTGTCCAATATATATTTATTATCCAGAATAGAAAGCCTGTACAAAAATCTTGCCTTGTGTTGGAAGGTCAAGTGAAATCCTTCAGGTCTATTAAAACAGTGGCTTAAATTGAACAATTCCCATTTTCCCTGATGTACAGTTTGCTGCCTTTAAAGCTCTTTTCACACTTTTGGTCTCTTTCTTCTTTTTTTTTTTCCTTCTGTGTTTTTCACTGGGGAGTAACAGCATCTTGCAAACTTTTATATCAGTTCTTTTCTGCATGCCATCTACTATTAAACCATTAGAAACCCATGAGGCTGTAAGTACTTTTCTGACTTTTCTTGGCAACCTTGCTACCCTCAATTTACAAAACCTTACTATAACAGCTGTCCTTTCCTTTTAACTGTTCATAGCCTTGCCTGATGGGTTTATTTGGGGAGGTTTTTGGTTTTTATAAAAACAATATGATGAGCAAATATAAAATGTAAATCCTTCGTAAAGCTAGATTAATGCACACAGTGAAGCCCTGGATCACTGCAAACACTGTTCCCATTACAAAAGCAGTCAGGAATGAAAACATGAACAATTATAATCCCAACTCAATTAAACACAGCAGATARGCAAACACTTATTTTCCCCCTTAAGAACATATACAAAAGCTTTCCCAGCAGTGTTTTTCACTTCCCATCTGAGTCATCATGATGTTGTACGTAAAATCAGACAGATCCAAACTCCTCCACTAGCTGAATYCATGTCCCTAGGAAGAAAGCAGATCAAAATCATTTAACACTAGGTCTTTGGGTCCAGTCAAGAGGCATGACCCTCCAACCCTGGAAAYTGATGCCTTTCCCACAAATAATTCATGGGGTAGTGACCATTCAGTTTCTTTTGTGCTTTYAAATGGAAGAAGAGGTACATTTAAAGCAAAAAAAGCATTGCCAGGTGAGAAACACTGGTTTAGTTATTGAATTATTGAAAGAACACTGCTGGGGTGATTCTCTGCACAAAATGTGTGCTGTTCACACAGAATTTCCTTAAAGAGCTTCAGTTCAGAAATCAAGATTGCTACCTAAATAATCTGCGTGTTTTCTTTAATTACTTAGGRCCATATTTTGCAGAAGGGCTTTTAAGAGAAACTCCAAAATTTATTGTTGTAATATTAGTAAGTTACGAAGTTATCATGCACTTGCATGATCGTATAGTTGAATACATTTCGCAAGAGCACTTATATCTGCTGTTAAAGTTTGYTAAAGCTTGTTTATAACCACCATGCAGTTGTGATCTCTATTTCTTGTTCACATCTGTACTCTGAAATTACCAGGTAAAGGGAGCATGTTTGAATAATATAAGTAATCCTGAATACTGTAAGTAATCTTGAATACCATAAATTATCAGCAGCTTCTTTAAGCAAGGAAATTATAATTTCTATGCTACTTTGAGAGTGGACAAATTTTTTGAAAAACAGTAATTTGGCTCTGAGAAAGACATTACTTTTTTTTTTTCCCTACCCAATTTAGGATGACAACCATTTCAGAACAAAAGAGAATACATAGAACTTCTTAAGAATTTTTATTTTCTGAAATGAATAAAATAGGGACAGTCATCAAATGAAGCATGAGACAATAGAGAAGACTGAAGACGGCATTTCTCAACTGTAAGATTACTGTTAA
>NW_026623676.1:252900-282448 GCF_030028575.1 Malurus melanocephalus
ATTCTGAGAAGTACAGAAATCATAATCTGTGAGACACATCCAGAAGAAACCACCACCCTCTTTGCACTTATTTCAGTGTGGATGACACTGGATCCCACAATGCACCAAACACTCTCTCTCTGCTRTTCTTTGGTTTTGTCCCTGGGACAATAAATTCCTACAGAGAACGGCAGGAGAGGCAAGAGGGCGCTGGATGGTGGAGGGAGCTCTAAAAAACCTGAAAAGGAGAATACATCACTCTGAGAAGATGTCCCACTGATCACGAAGAAAAGGTCACACAGGATGCTGCCTTTTCCTTTGCTGGCAGTCTCACTTTTTCTTCAACACTCAGCATCCTTCCCTCCTTCTTTAGGAATTCCAGCTATGCCAGAACTATCTCTCGCCATCCTTTTCTTCCAAGTTCATCACTTCAAAATAAATTCTGCCTGCTTCAATCACCTCTGGAGACATGAGCTGTTCCTTCARTATCCCAAACAGACAAAACCATACRTCCCCATACATCCCTACTCTCTCCAAAACACAGGGAAATTGCTTGGAAAAGGCTGTTTTTAGTGCTGCTTTACACTCTGAAAATAGACCTTTAAATATATTTTRATATGGTAATGAATCTTATCCTTGACTTTCATGCTGAAAGGTCCGTATTGAGAATGATACATCCCTTTCTGATGGATGCAATACAYCCTCCATTCATTGCAATTTCACAGTAAAAATCTGAAATCTTTAGSTCCCAACCTGAGTGGGGGAACAAGCTGCCCAGTGTCAGACATAAAGCAGAGCCACATTTAAAGAGTTTTCCAAGAGACTGCTGCCAAAGTAATATCCTTCCCTACCTCTTCTACTTCTTCCAATCACATATTTGTTTCTGTCTTTTTCAGCATTTTCCCTCTGGCCTGACTGAAGACTTCCTCAATCCTGCTGGCRCAGCTAAGAAGTTCTGTCATCTATAGTCAGCAATTTCTTTGCTGCTTCGTGCCTTACGTTGAAGATGTTAGGGTCCTCTTTATTTCTGCATGCAATCTGAAAAATGATGTGTGGAGACTTGAAACAGACTATCACTCCCTGCTGAGCAGGACCTGGGCTGTATCTTCACATACATGCAGTTAAGCAGCAGATGTGATTTGTCACCGTGGTCAAAAACATTGGTACAGCAACAGTAAATGCTTTTGTAATGCAAAAGTAAATGTGTCTGCTGTGTTAACAACTCAGATGGGGTGAGAATGCTCATGTGACCACCAGTCAGAGCATGAACCCACTCTGACAGCCATGTCACAGGTGGATCCTATGGCTTTTTTGAATCTAGTACATTCTGTGAGGGCTGAAGGTTGCCAAATGCCTATAGACTGCTGTAACCATGTGAATGATTTGTAAACTTGACAATTGTGCATCCTTCTTGTGCACTAAAGAGTTTACTTTGTTCAGGATACAGGGGTTTGATGTGATCAAACAGGGTCTCATTCTGTGATGCCTTGTCAGCTGCATATCACAGAGACAAGAACTTCAAGCCAATGTGAATAACTCTGATTACTCAAGGATCTGTTTTTTCATGGCATCATACAGGACAGAGATTTCTGCATCCCTTTCCTTACTGTTATTCTTATGACACAGTGAGAGTACATATGACTAGTCTGTATACAACCAGGGAATGAGGACTAAATGTCTAATCTAATTATTTAACACAGTCAAGTGTATCCATTGAACCACTTTCCATTGAACCACTTTACTTGGAAACAAAACTTAAACATCTTAGCCAAACAATTGAGAAAAGCTGTAAATAGATAACTAAAAAGGGAATATTTTTAGCCATCCACAAGTCTAACTAGTGATAAAGCAATTTTTAGGGAGCTCATCCTCTCCTTTGTATAATCTCCTTCTTCCTACTTATAAACATATAGTTATGTGTTCAGAAACTAGACTGATTTATTTTCTTCTTGATACAGGAAGATTACACCAGATGATTACACAGGAAGAGCTTCAGAACAGCATTCTGAGCAGAAAATGTTCCTTCTCAAAGCATATTCAGAGAAAGACGTGTTTGCATAGACAAGGAATCTTAACATCAAGTATGTTTTACCTACACACTTGTGAGAAACCTCTCTATAAAGAGAGAAACAGAGAAAGGGAGTTTAAACCTCTCCAGTACACAGCTTTTCTTATGGTCCTGAAACAAGGTAAGAGCTCTTGAATATTTAAAGAGTTAATTAGATCTTCTCATACCCTTTTTTGGTCTGTTTGCTTTGTGCAATGCCATACAAAATTCAGAGGTGATTCTKCTTTCAGATTTAACAAGCAACATCTTGTGCAGATTAAAAAGCTATGTAAAAATTTCAGAAGTACATAGCTGACTTGGAAGCCAAGTTGCATTAATGGTCACAACAAAGGAGCTGCTGCTGCTGTTTTGTTAGCATTTGTATCAGTTTACTAGCTATTCATTCCCTATATTGTCTTGAAAATTCACCTATTCTTCTTTGTGACAAAGTTTAAAACTAGTAGCTAGTTTTGATTCTAAGAAAACAATAAACTTKATACTGATAAAATTTCATTGGACTGTTTATTTGGACTCTCTTCTTTGTAAACAGAGGCTTTGCTTTGTGGAGAACTGTCTGAAGATTTTTTCCTATGACTTGTAAACACTCAGTTAATATGGTTGTAATTTATTTATAACGTGTCTGTGCCTCAAATGCCAACTTCAAAAATGTCTCTCCGAGAATCAGAGTACTAAACAGAACCGGTTACAGTTGCAGAAAAAGGTAAGCATCTTAAAAATATGCTTAGACAGCAACTTGGAGTCATAAGTTGGCATMTAAATTTGGGTCTGTCCCTATTTTCAACAATATGAGCAGGTCTTGTTCCCCTAACAAACATTATAACAAAAAATCAGATAAGGGAAGCGAAGATGATAACAGGAGTGGAATGCTTTCAAGCATAGAATAACTAAGCAAACAAGGAGTTTTCAGTTTAGAAAAGAGATGACAGGAGCCAGGGCAAAAACAAATGCTAAGAGATGGCACTTAAAATAAGGAATAACAGCCTTGTTGAACTCCTTGCCAGAGGACATAATAGATTCTAAATTTTACATGGACTCTAGGGAAGCCTGAAAAACCTAATGGAAAAGAAATCTATTTAGATTTGCTAAATGCATCTAGCTCAGTCCTGAGGCAGGGAAAGCGATCAGAGGAAGAATCCTATTTTTACACTGTTTGTACTCTTACCTRAGTGCTCATATACAGCTACCACTGGAAACAGCACACTGAGTTGAATGGACCTTTGCTCCAGTCAAGTACAGCCTTTTCTAGCTTCTTATAAACTTAAACTCACCCTTCCTTCCTTTGTATTCAGTAGGAAGCTTATTTTGTCTGCACCAATTTACATTAGCTGCCTAAACAAACTTATATCTTTACAATACTTGAAATCTTTTTTCTTCCTTAATCATGGGGTAAGGGTCCTGGTGGGATAATTTCATTCTGAAGGACAAGTAGAAAATSAGGCAATTTTTTAACTCCAATTTTTTCTTTTCTTTTTCTTCTTTCCCCCTTCTCCAAGCTATTCATTTGGAGGAGGAATTTCAGTGGAAATGTGATAGCTATGGAGCTCCAAAATGTCACACCCCAATTCATCTATGTTAAGGGATGTGCTTGGGGAAAAACAGGCTAAGATACATGTCCCTCAGACCTGTAATCTCTGTTCTGTTAATCAAATGGGATAGAATTTATAACTGTGGGGATCTCAAGAGTGATTTTCTCAYACTCACCCTTCTTGCTGATGGCCTAATGTTAGCTACAGAAGGCTGGAGGCAAGAGAGCTATAAGCTGGCTCATGCACATCAAAACAGACATACATTAGCTTTAAGAGCCAGGGAGAAACTCTACTGTCTTTAAAAACYACCTATTCATTGAGTCTCTGGGGACTGAGTTCTAAAAAGTCAATATCAAATTCGGGTAGAACAGAGGAACACCTGTAATTCTGTTGCATTGCAATTTCTCTAACACCTGCCACAGAAAAATTGCCAAGAGTGAGATTTCCTTACTCTTGGATGATGCAATTCAGAATGCTCTTTATCTGGTGACACTATCATAAATAAGGCCCATGACCGGAAACCAGCAAAGTGTTACAGCTGATGTGGCTACAATTTTGAGAAAATATAGGAATGATGCCCTTTGGAAAACACCTCAGCCCTGACTAAAGAGTCAGCTTTTTCCAAATAGGCAAGAGCCATGAAGTTTCATGCAAGCTTATGCTTGGCAGTTCCACCTGCAGGTCAGGCTAATTAATTCTTTCTTTTATCTTGCTTGAAAGATCACTACAAACTCAGTTCAGGATTTTCGTTAACATTATGTTTGTCTATGTAGCTTACTTGGCTGATTTTTATATGGTCTTTTCTAAATAAGACCTAATCTCWCTGTTGATCTTAACTAGATCTTCTGTTCAGCTGGCCTGTACTGAAACACAAACAGCAGAAAAGGCAGCCATGGACTGTTTTTTAAAAGCAGCCATGGAYGTGCACTTAAAAAGAAAGAAGGAAATGAACCAATTAGTGAAAACAACAAACTGCAACTACTTGTCAAACTACTCTATCTTTACTTTCTAACATATGGAGTGATGATCAACTTTGATGATGACTGATTTAAACATTGATTTCAATTTCACTTGTGTGGGTTTCAAATTCAAGAATATTATTTTCAAATGAAACTGAGCTGAAGCTGCTGGTGTTTCTTGATTTCACCATTTAGAAGCAGAACAGGTATCATCATTTGTTATATTGCTCTGTAAAACAAAATACCTCCACTGCTGGTGGGTGGACAGAAACCAGCCCCAGGAATATGCTGCCAGGAGTTCAGCACATAGGTGTGGGCACAGCCTAAGTTACTTGATGTCACACAAAACCCTAGCAGGCATGCTAAGCAAAAATCTTTTATCATTATGATTTCAGTCAGATCTTCAAAGAGAGCTGTAAATCTAAAGCTTAGCAACCACTTGGTCTATCTTTCAATCTTTTAAACCTCTGTGATCTATTTTGCTATCAATAGGTTTTTCACCATGCAGGTACCTAAAGCACAGAAATAGGTACACTGTAGTTCTTACATAGTTTTTAGAAAAAGATTCAATATTCTTCTTTATTTATTATTGGAGAAGGGACTGCCATAAGGCTTCATAAGAGAACAAAGGATGTAGTTCAAATGCCAGTCAGTATCTTCCCTTTGTGTTTCTGATTGCAGGCTGATTACACAACACTAATGGGRGCTTTTATTTATTTATCTAAATGAACAGAAGCCAACATGCAGAAAAACAAGAGGTTAAATCTTTAAAGAGATCTCTTTTCCCAATTGCAACGGGGTTGTGGACAGTGCTCCTTTTTCAGCTGCAGAAGGAAAAGAGCAGGGGGATCTGGAGGGAACATAATGTATTGCACAGGCTGAGTTTTACAGTAGCTGTCTTCTGGCTCACCTCCCAAATGTTATGCCACCCTCTCATCAAGATGAATTCCTTGTCCCACGCTGACATTTCTTTTGCAGAAAGAAGACTATCTAACCTCAGCTGTTGCAGGCCTGCTCAGCTTCATTATCTTCAGTGTTAATTTACAGTGATTTTTAAGGATACATAAATATTGGTGTTCAATGTTTATTCATAGAAAATACATAAAACCCCCAATGAATAGGAGACAAATGACAAAATTGAAAATAAAGAAATCAAGTGATAAGACACAGTAGGATTTTGTTACATAAAACTTTTTTTCTACAATGCAATTTCATAATAGTGAGGCAGGAGACCTAGAGAGTTTGCAAATGGCATCCCAGTTTTAAAGTATTTAATTTGAAATGCTTTGAAATAACAAAGCTCTCATATCCCTCACTCTTACATATTATTTTTAGTAGTTCATGGAGGTACATATTTTATTCATCTATTCCTAATGGAAATCTGTGATTAAAAAAAATAAATTAAAACCAAAACTAACCCTCAAGATATTACATTCTGAGATCTAATTTGTCACTAAGCAAAAAACATATGACGCTGGTAATTTTCACTGTTGTGAAATGTGCTTAATTATAAAATTAAATGAGGCTTCTTTACAGAACCAATTGTGCTATTATCCTTTGCAGCAATTTGAAATGACAGACACCTTGCACAGCAGCTAACATAGAGGAGTAGTTTCATTACAAGAATTACAATAGGCACTGGTTAACATGTCAAACTTTTGCCTTCTTGAAGATCTCTAGAATCTCCAGACCTCTACAAATTATTCATATCTCCCCCTTTTTCCTCCCTGTTGTTTATCATCTCAAGCTGCCACTGCCTTTTCATCTGCACTACATGCCTCCCTCCTCTCATCTCCACTGCCAGCCTGAATCCTGAATGTGGCCTCGTACACACCATGCCTTGCACATACTTTGGCAAATTTCACTGGTTCACAAAAAATGTTTTAAGGACCTACAATATGGGCAAWTAAGGGAGTGGAGCCTCTACCCTCTTAAGATGCCTGAATGAGGTAACATAACAGCATTTGTTTTGATCAGTGTCTTAATCAGTGCCCAGCTTTTGTGCTGACTCCAGCCACAGMCATCAATCTGAACCAGCAATAGGAGCTGTCCAGAGGTCTGTGCTGTCAATTTACTTGTTTGTTCCTGAGTTGTGCTGTGTCATACACTTAGAGCCTGATGAGCTTAAACATGGTGTTTCTTACATTCCAGAAATTGCCTTTCCTTTCACATGACTATATATCCCACATCTGGGCATTTTCAGTCTCCTAAGAGCATCAGTCCAGGTCATGGAAGTTGTGKGCTTATCTGAGATACCATGACATTAAAAGTACTTTCAAAGGTTATTTTTTAAATGCCTTATCATTTCTGAGTCTATAGTGTGTTCAAAAGTAAGAGACTTCCAAGATTTTATCCATGAGTTAGAAAGAAGCAATAGGCTTCTACTTTTTATTTGTGGCTGCACAGCCAAAGTGACACTTCTGAGGGCCATCACATTGCAGGGRCATTCTGGCATATATCTTCTCCTCCAGCAATGTCCTTTTGCTCTGCTGTTCTGGCAGCACTGAAAGACATAGCACAAAAAAAAAAAAATTCTGCTAAGCCTTCCAATGAAGCAAAAGATCATTCTTTCCACAGCTTGCAGTATGCCCTGTGAGCACAAAAAAAAAAAAAAATTCTATTTGCAGTATATTTTCGGCAATACTAAAATGCAACAAATGAAAAACTCTAGGCTATAGGCTATCTATATTGACTTCTTCTTCTGTCAATGCATAATATGAGCTAGGATATCATCATGCTTTCCTGGTGCCAGCAGCTACTGACCTCAGTTACAAATATAGACCCTGGTAAAATGGGATTCTACATATAATCATAGATATTGATTAAAACTACTATTTTTCATTCTTGACAACACAGCTTTTGTGTTGTTATCAGGATGCCAAAGAACATCATATCAGTTCATCCTAAAAGGATGATCACAAAACAGCATGATGAGAAGTCATGTTGTACCTTGATATTCACGGTTCAAGAGTCAAAGTTCTCATTTTTTTATGTGAAAAGCAACTATTTTTCATATACTAATCTCCTGGGGAAAGGCTTGAGGCCACTTTTACAACCATTTTACAGTAAGAATTGAATAGTCAATGAGATAGATTTCAGGAGCCACTTTTGAGAATTCCTTTTTGGAGAGGTATACTTGTAACTCAAAATCAAAAGAGATGCAACCAGTACAGGCCATCTGCTAAAAACATTTAAAATAGTTCAACACTTGTTTATTTAAAATCAACACTTTATAACCAATTAATCAAAATTAAACTTTATTTAGAGAAGAAAAGAATAGCCAGATTAGAAATCTGTCTCTCTGCAAATTCTGGGTTACAGATATGCAAATTTACCGGAGACCTTACTCAGATGAGTGCATTTTATATCAAAATGAAAGCAGAATATTCAACCTTCACTTGTAAATAAGATCTGCGAGACTAAAATATGATAAAATATGGTTAAATTAATTTTTCTTGATGTGTTTGCCAATGTTTTAAGTGCTATGAACAGATTTTGCCTTAGAGCAAGAGACCTATTAAATAATTTTTGTTGCAGCTGAATTCACAAAGGGTGCAAGAGATATTGAAGATTTGGTTTACTACAGAATTCCAGCTAAGAGGTATCCAAAATATAATAATTAAAACTGTGATCTTCATGTATTTATTTTCATGAAGGCAGTATTTTTAATTTTCATTTTAAAAGGGTATAATTTCAACATAAATGATACAATCATATCTAGAAAGTTGCAGCCAACAAAATAAAGTTAAATTCTTATGCTCCTTTTTGTTGGTATAACATGACATTTTGAAAKGTTTGTGGAGTTTGCAATCACAGTTATATTCTGACTGCTTTCTCTAATTTCTGACCTTCAGAAATTCTGATGTATTCCTTCACAAAATGCCTGACAGTATGATTTCTATTTTCAAAGAACCAGAGGGAAAAAGTAATGAAACAGTTCATCAAATTCACTCTTGATAAACAAATATATCTTTCTAAAACAGATAAATAGACGTCTTATAGGGAAGCTACACAGCATGAAAAAAAAGACAAACATATGATGGGCAGTCTCAGAAAACTTACAGCTAAAATGCCCCACCAAGAGCAAAGAAGTGCTTTGATTTGCAAGGAAAGCGAGACACGGCCTAAACACTTTCTATAAGCTTCATGTGTCAGAGCCTGGTTTAAGTTCTAAATTCAGAACAAATTCAGTGTATTTGCTGAGAGCTTTCATCACCTTCAAATGTCTCTGTATTTCACTGCATACATTTCTGTAAAGACCTGCTTCAACACCATATAGACATGGCTTTCTTTCCAGCATTTTGACTCTTTCCCAAAATTAGCAGGATTTTAGGAACTTGATGATATGCATGCACTACATACATATTACACTAGACAATACTTGGTTATAGACAAAAGGCTGAGAGGCTCCTCACTACAAGAAAGACATCGAGGTGCTGAAAGTGCATCCAAAGAAGGGGAATGAAGGTGAYGAAGAGTCTGGAATAGAAGTGTGATGAGCTGCAGCTGAGGGAGCTGGAGGTCTTTAGCCTGGAGAAGAGAGGTTGAGGGGGGACCTTGTCATTCTCTACAACTATCTCAAAGGAGGTGGGGTAACAAGGTGGGGTTCAGCTCCTTCTTCCAAATAACAAGTGATAGAACAAGAAGAAATGGCCTCAAGTTGTGTCAGATCAGGTTTTGAAGAAAAATTTCTTTACCGAAGGGATTGTTAAGCATTGGAGTGGCTTGCCCAGGGAACTGGTTGAGTCACCACTGGAAACATGAAGTTACTAAGCACAAGAGAAACTACAAAGTATCAAAATATGGCTAAGACCACCATATCATGAGGTTATTACATCTGTATTTACTTAAAAACTATTTGTGTATCTAGCTGACTCTGCTTCAGAAATGCAACAAAACAAATATTTCATACATGTACAAAACAAATTGTTCATATATGTATCTGTTTTGCAGGATACATTGTAGAGAACAAAGAGGAATGATATAACAACAAAATTAATAGCAGTTTTGCTAAACTGACTCTAGAGATTTTTTTTCTAAACTTTAGTACCATCTGAACATTTTTTTAAAACATTGTATGTTTATTTAACTGTCAAGGAAATGTATTTTTTTTCCTTTCATTTTCCTTGCACCTATAAGTCAGAATGAAAATTTCACCTATGTTAACCTAAGAGGCACTAAAGCAMTGATGTATACATTTAGCTTTTTAAATATGCACCTTTAACTTACAAATTTCTCAAGGGAAATTCTTCAAAGGGTGCTATGAGTCTGTTGCTATGCAGAGCAAACTGAGCTAAATGCAGATGAARCAGATTGCTGGCAAACAGACCCAACAAGATGTGAACCAGGAAACCCAGAAATCTTTATATTGTCTAGCCTGGTTCTTTACTCATCATTCTATTCAGTTCTTATGTTAAGGGTTCTAAAATGTGTCTATTGTCAGAAAAGAACAGAATACAAATAGGTAAATTCTTACATGCTGAAATCAACAGGATGGTTCATTACATAAGATGAGCAAATGTGCCCTAGAGTGACTGAGAGATACAGACATACATTAAAGTGACAGCAACTCCAAAAAACCGTAGCATATCAAGCCAACAAATCTTCATGTAGCCTTGCTCTTTTATTTCAGCAAATAYAAGGAAATTCATCTTAGCCCGGCCTCCAAACAGGGGGTCATGAAGGTTAGTAATTAGGCTGAGGGATAGATGAGAGCTACATCCATGCTTTGGATCTGATTATGTGACTGGTTTAATCATGACTGACTGATAGTGTTCTGTCTGTAACACYGAGTTTCTCATGTCACCTCTATTTTACTCAGCAACAATGCAGTCCATTCTTTTACGTGAAATAATTCTTTTTTACAGAAGTAAACTTATCCTTCAAATCTGTCGCCAAGGGATGCTGGCAGTTAAGAACCCATCAATATTGAATCTATACCCAGCAGGTAAAGCTGCCTCCTATCTTTGAAAAGCGTCCTTTGGTATCAAATTTTTTGCTATTGGTTAATAGCCATTCTGCTGCAAATGAACATGGTTTGGGAATACAAAAGAAGAGCACTGTTCTGAAGAAAAAAGGAAAACAATATATATGTACAAACAAAACTTCCTTTTAGCTTTACTTTCCATCAGTAGTCATGTGGTAATTTTAAACAGACAATATTCAGCTGATCAGTTAAAGTGAATAATAAAGTAGGTTATTCAAGCATTCATAGTGCATGATTTGTCAGCTCATTAAGATCTAAATACCCCAAGACACATTTTAAAGTCTGTTCTCTTCAGTAACATAACACTTTGTTTCTCCTCCTTCTCAGTTCATTTCTGTGTACCAATCATATTCCTCCTTACCTGAGATTGTTTCTTGAAATCAAGTGGCAGCTGTTACAAAGAGATCAGACTTGAAGGTCTGGAAACACAAAAAAATATTCAAGAAAATGTAACAGAATTAACATTTCAAACTAAGATTCAGAAAACATAGGAGAAATGTCTATTTCTAGGGAAGCCAGAGGATGCAAACAAAAAAGGTTTTTAAAAAAAAAATCAAACAAAATGTAAGCAACTACTCTCTTACAAAATCAATTAAGAGTGAAAATATGAATGGCTTTCACAGATACAAGTATGCATTTATTATCTCTGACAGCCTGCCTTTTATCATRCTCCTGGTATTAGTTTTCTCTCAGCTTTGTACACAGCATTTATCCACTTAGAACAACTTTCAGAAAATAGCTGGAGACAAATATTGTCAAAGAATTTGCAAYAGGCAGCAAGATCTTTTTTAGAAAACACGTTGCTGTTCCTATCATAACAGGCATTTTCCATGCAACTTTCTCAGAAGCCAAAGCTGGGTTCAAGATTCAGAAGGTTAAAAAGAAAAATTACATGTGATAGTGGTGACATGAGCGAGGATGAATTACAAAGCATTAAGCACATCGTGCCCACCAACTGCAAAATCATTCAGCAACCACCAACAGAGAAGGCACAGGGCTAACACCCTCTAGAAAAAAACCTCAAAACATTATATCTGCTTCAGAGTTAAATATCATGTCAAAAATACTTAAAAATATGCAAAAATATAAAGTTTTGCTTTATAACCAGCCGAATTTCACAGGAAAGATAGAATCAGGTCTTATTCTTGCTCCTATKCTTATGTTATATCCCAAACATAATCAGCTAAATTAAATTAACAAAAAMCAGTTAAACCTGCAAAACTCAGCTCCAGAAAACCAGTTATAGCTCAGCTGCACCTCCTGTGGGTTACCTCTTTCCAGCAACAAGGCTGGACTACCGGTGCCTCTGGAGCTGATAGATGTTGAWACCTGTCTCTGAAAAAGTTCCTGTGTATAGTTCAGGAACTAGAAGAGGTACTATTCTAAATACACAATTTGCAAACGGTCACAGTGTTTATACACTAAGAGATTTCAAAATTATGAATTGCAACAGCTGTCCAGCTCCCAAAAACTGAGTACAAAATCCCCTTTTCTAAGAATATAGCTATTTTGTGGTCTTTCACTTAGCACCAAATGTACTTACTGTGCATTCGAGGGCAGACAGAATCAGGTCTTGCTATACACTTTATGAAAATAACAGTGGTTTCCATATTCAAAACAAACAATAGCAGGATTTAAAAATTTCAAATACATATACTTGACTGCATCACAAARTTTTGTGATATTCAAAGTAGTGAAATAACATGGAAAGAAAAAGAGGATAACACATATTGCTTTTCTAACAATAGTTTTATTTTATGTAGGATGTTTCAGAAAATTTTGTTTGGACAGTGTATGCACTGGAATACACATTTAAATCCAAATTTATCCTACTTCATCTGAGGCCTGYCAGTGGACATCTAAATTAGGAGTTTCACCACTCCTGGCTGATGAGTATTTAAAAAGATAGCAGCAATGTCTGATTTACCTTTGAGGGCAACACTCGTTTTCCATTGTTTCTAGGGTGACAAGATTCTTTATTTAGGTGTGAAAGTTAAATTGCCTAATGTGACATAGATTCATTCAGGTCATGTTCTTCAAACTCCACAATAGCCTTCTCAGTAAAGGCAGTAAACAAAGTGTTGAATTTATACCACCATAAATGAAGAAGCTTTCAGAAATTATTCAGTGTGAATGAGATCAGACTGTCTCTGTTCTCGTCCATCACATATAACTCTCAGCACATTGCCTGCTCAAAAGACATATAGTTTAATTTAAAACTGTATCATTTCAGSGACATGAAACAGAACTTTCCCATTATTAAGTATTTTCTGAGACAGCGTGAGATTGTCCATTCACATCCTTTATGAGAAAACTATACCAGCGAATTTCTTCTCACTAAAGGAAATCAAAGTCCTGACCCTTGAAAACAGTACTTTGTAGATTATTTAGAGTATCTGTTTGTTTCTATATCTACTTTTATGGGCTTRTAAATTTATCAGACAGCCTATAGGTAGTATTGATTTGAGCTACAGAGTAATTTATATTTTTTACATTATTAAAATATACTTCCTTTTGTCATCAAATAGCAAGAAGAGTAATCTTTAATGATCACTTGAGGTACTTACTGCCTATAATTTCTTCACTTTTGGAATATTCAGGCTAACTGGTTGATAATAGTTTTATGATAGTAGACAGTATTTTGTTCCTGTTGGAATCACTGGCACAACATTCACTGAAGTCACCAAGGCATCATTTCACTTATGGTCCAATTCTGAACAGCTCACAATTTACAGATTTTATCTATAACTCAYAGTCCATAATATTCCACACTGAAATATGGTATTCAAGACTGTAAGTCTCCAGRCAGACTCTTCACTTGGAAAGCAGCCCATTCATCATGGGCTTTMAGCAAATCATGTTTTAGTCTGAACCAAATCTAAAAAGGAGTACAAAGGAAGGAATGAAAGCTTACRTTGCCCTGACCAGAATTTACAACAATCAGAACTGTTAAGATCCAGTACTTACCCTCTTGAAAACAAATTATATGTAAATAAAAAGAAATAAATTTGATAAATTACTAAGTCACCTACATGAGTATCAGAGTTTCTAATTACAAAACATTCCAACAYATGGAACCCAACATATGGGCCACTTGCAAAAGGAGTAATATTTGCAATTTACAGAAATATTGATAACATGCTTTCATCCTTAATCTTGAACCGTGCACTTCAAATGTTTTCAGGAAATGCAGTATTATATTCCAGTWAATGTATGTTTATGTTCGTCAAATWAATAGTGTCTCTAATACTAATAATTGACTGCAGGATGGACAGGAGTTTGCTAGAAGTCATATCACTGTGTTTCAACAGCAGTTTAAAAAATTCTGATCCATTACTGAGGCTTTACAAATGAGTTAATAATAACTTTATAAAATTTGAAAAGTAATTTTTGTTTGAATTGCACTCTAGCCCATCAGAATAGTATTACACTGACAAATGAGTTGTGCCATATATTTTACATAATTGAGGATCTTGTACAGAAATTAAACTGGATCTGGCAAATTAACTGTTTAAACATAAATCTGATGAGGGCTGCATTCCAGCTGCGTGCACATAGGGTGAAGGGAACCAATCTGACCGTGATACTGAGGATCACCTCCAGACTTTGCTCTTGGAAAAAAGCACGCTGGGAGCAATAGAGACATTTAGATGTGCTCAGAGACTATGGATTTATCCTGTTTGATAGAACTCTGAATGCCAAGACCTATGTGCATCTCCCCAGGGCCAATGTCACTTACTCRCAAAGTAAATAACTGAAATGTTTTCCTTTGGGTTTATTTTTCTTATGCTTCCAAATACGATTTAGAAGAAAGGATTTAAGTAAAGCTTGCCTTTAAAAAAAAAATACATCAGAATCTTAGCTGTGTCATAATTGGACAGTCCAAATTACAATTTAGTACAAATTTAGTACAAATAATTATCAGCATTCAACAGAGGGAGAAAAAGGAAGAAAAGRTAAAGTACTGCAACTAGTTTTCATGAGCATATTTATGAAAGTGTAAATGAGATGTCAGAATACTTTCAAATACAATGCACCTATGCACAAGCAGACATGATTTTCAAAAAAGTCAAAGTTCTCAAAGTTCATTGACAGTCTTAAATATTGCTACATGAAAAAGGGAGGTTAATGCCTGTGTCTATGTAGCGACCATTCTTCTTCTAAATTCTAGTAACAGAAGAGAAKCTTAAGGATATCTCTGTAAACCCACAAAATCTTACCTTTGGCTGCCCTAAAACATCTGACAGAGAAAAGCCTTCTTGTTTGTTAYGATTCTAGAGTGTAAATCCTGGAAATAGAAAGTAAATGCTAAAATTTATTCTGTCAAGCASCAACTGTACAGACATCAATACTTCCTTTTATCACACAATCAAAAATGGCTTCAGAGAAAAGTCAGTTTGAGAGAATTGTTTAATATTTCCTTTAACATGGCACTCCACCYAGACAAGGGTGAAACACAGGTCTGAAGGGGAAAAACACAGCTACTGCTAGTAAATGGCAGGCAACGTACTGTGAGTAAGACCACAAATTATCAATAGATTTAGCATAGTAGGGGCCTGTTTTGCCATACTAATGACTGTCTGAGAAAGAGGTACTTTTATTTAGCTTGTAATGAGATATCTCAAGGATGTGAAATGTACATATGGGAGGGACAAAACAGCTGGGTAACACAGGGACACAGTGGTTAAGATTGGAAGAAAAGAGAAGAACTCCTTTATATTAAAATTCAGCAAGAGTATCTGTAATCTGTAAAAGGAAACTCACTGTACTTTTGACATTGCCCAAYGCTTACCACCCAAATAAATAACAATTACACGCATTTTTCAATATAATARGCTCTGATTCCAGCTCCCACAAACCAACTGAAGTGTATTTCAACACAATTCCACTCGTAATAAAAAACAGATGGCAAAGGAAATAGATGTCTCTTTGTGATCTGATATACACATCTGCAGACATTTACAATATGCAYGCATTTCCAGAAAATGCTGAGCAAGGTAAATTGGGAAATGGGAATATTTTTTTCTTAATGGGCATGCGCAAACAAAGATAGGGACTTAAGAAGAAAATAAGCWGTGACAAGGCCTAGTTGTCTCCAAACAAATGCCATATTACAAAATCATGTTAAAGAAACTCCARTCATGATAAAAATCAGACAGCTTTGGAAATCGTTTGCTGCAGGGAAACCACTCAAATGTGAGGTGGTTGAGGGTCAGGTGATTTTCAGATCTCTCCCTTCTCTGACAGAATACCTGAGGTTAGCAATGGCTGTCCTTCAGAAGTTCATTATAAAGACAAGCAAAACAACCCACAGCAACACAGGGCTAGAGATTTATTTGAGGTCTTCTAAATCTCATATTGCATTTTATGCACACATCAACAATAAGTCATTGCCAATGGCATCACATATTTGCACTGGTCCCAGGAAATTATGCACAAAAATCAGCAGAGAAATGTGTTACAACAAAGAGTCTCACTCAAGGATGGAAGAGTCTCACTCAAAAAGAGAAAATCCTTGCAGAACCTTTAAGACAAGAGGTACAGAATAAAACAGTTCAAAAAGTTAGTATGTTAACAGCCTTCAAAATTAGGTTACGTTGAGGCAGGTACTACACAATTTTAASTGCTCATTTGAGGGATCGTTCTCATTTCTTTGATTTTGTCCCATTTCTTYTTCTCCACATAATTTACTTCAGGTTCACAATGGACACCACATTGTCAGAAGTGAACAATTAAGACTCTTTTTGTCAGACTTTAAACCCTAAATTAAGTACCCCACCTGTGACATGGAAGAACCATATCCTAGAATAAGATTTAATATCTGAGTCCATTCCAGTCCTGGGCCAGTCTGTTCAAACTGTAAGTAAGAAACCAGATTTTCTCAAATGTTTTGTTTCGTCCCTCTAAGAGGATGCTGAACAGTCCTAAATCTCAGCTTATGCTTATTTTGCACCACTATAGTGACCAGTGAGACATCAACAGAATGCATCAGAAAACCTGTCCAAGGGAGCCAATAATCACCACTGGGAACAGGACCAGTTTGACAAGTGTAATTTCATATAAATCCTCATGCAATCATCAGGTGGTAAATGCTTTCTGGARCTAACCATTTGGGCTGGAGTCAAGCTGGTGAGCTGGAGGTGAAAAGCTCTGTTCTATTACTAATCCCCTGAGCTATAGAGGCCCCAGCTGGTACTTCTGCAAAGATTCATACAGCTTTTTTTGAAAGGCCACAAAAGTAGTTACAATATCTTTAAAAAAAATCAAAACAAACAAAAAACCTTCCACAGTTTCAAGAACAGTTACATTTTTCTTAAAATAATCTCTCTGAAAGTAGCAGACTGTACACATTTTTACAAGAATAAACAAACTTCTCTAATATTTATCCACAAATTGGGAGTCAGAGATCATTAGTGCAAATTTCTGCTGACCAGCAGCATTTATTCTAYAAACTTTGGGTATCCTAAGTGGTCCATCAGGGAACAACAGATATCYTCAATCTGTCTAATCTCTTCATGGGGCATGTTTTGTTTCCAGGCATGAATGCTACTTGGTGAAATTTCCCCTTCATAAGGAAGATAGAAAAGACYGGTGGAGGTGGCAAATAATATTTGGTTTAAGCTAGCAGGAGGAAGAGGAATACCAAGAAAGGYAAAAATTCTTTCAGCAGTCTTCTGAGGAAAGCTCACAATATCTTCAAACTTGACCAGCTGATAATTTGTTGGCAGCAAGTCCCTGTTTATTCTCATTGCTGCTGCTGTRTTTGCTAGCCATAAATAAGACAACACAGAAATAGCATTTGAATTAGAATTAGAAATTTCTTTTCTTAGTGMTTCAAACTCAGAGGCATAGCCTTCATTTAAACTACATTTTTCTTTACCATTCTCCCCCTTAAACATTGCAGCCAAGTGTTGTGGAATATTTTTCAAGGAGTAAAGGCTTGGCTTATTTTTGTACAACATTGAATAGATCCATGCCCGTGGGTCCCTCACTACAAATAACGCTCTCATTGATGGTCCCAAGATTTCCTGAARGAAGGGAAGCTTTAATGTCCAGCTCCCACTGCTTAAACTAAGTACAGGCCGTGCATTAGGATAATAGATGAGATGTTTTCTCAGCTCCCTAATATATTCAGCATCTTTTTCTTGACTCCCTCTTGCCCTGCTTCTTTGCTCTGACAAGGATTCTCTCTTTTTGGACCTTTTCTTTTTGTCTTTGCTTAATGCAGAATGCTGARCAATCTTACTTCTGCTAGCTTCATACAAATGAATGTTTTGCAAATGCAACTTTGTGTCTCGAACTAGAGACTGAAGCCACCCTCGGATAAGACGAAAATTACCATTCTGGAYATCAGAAACCTTCCATTCACATGGATCTACAAAGGAATCAATTTCAAATTCAGTCTCAGGAACTTCAAGATAGGGTGTAGGTATCCTGATGTATAAAAAGTCACTGGTATTGAAAAAGAGCTGTTTTAAAATTTCTGCACCAGAAGTGGGAAGTGAAGTAATGATAACATCTGGCAAAACAACGGGGTTTCCTTCTAGTTGTTTGGCTTTATTGCCTTTATCACGTTCTAGCCTTGTCATGTCACTGCTCCACTTTGCACAGATGGGCTGAGTACACATGCTCCACACATCCACCAATTCAATGAGCCACAGCGTGATAACCAATATCAGGATCCAACGCAACATTTTACCRAAGGATATGTAAAATCGCCACTGAAAAGCCAATATGACCAAACTGACACCCAAAATTAACCCTGCAATTATGTTCACTTTGAATCCAAATGGGAAAGCTACCCTACTATGTTTCACCTCTTTTATCACAGATTCAGTACCAAGACCAAACTTGGTCACTTTATTTTCATGAACTACTTTAGCAAAACCACCAAATCCCAAGTAATCAAACCTTGCCTTTAAATTCTGATACTCAGTCACAACAGAGATGGTATTTTCAGTGTTGTTGACACTGAGCGAAATTTGAAATCCAGATTTTGCATTATCCATGAGTCTACAGTCAGAAACATTGACATATGGGCCATAGAAAAGGTAAACAATCCTTGTAAGCGTGTTTTTCATTGGAAAGGTAACATTTACAAACTGAGTCCATCGTTTTTTGAATTCAGCAGCTTGTTCAGCCTCCTGTATCCTAGCAACAGGACTACTCCCACGATGATCAAACCAAAACATCTTGTAGTGGGCATCCCACACATCCATCATAGCTCCATTGTACTTGTTCTTAAACTTATAGGGTATGTATTTAAAATCAATGTCAAGATTATGAAAAAAGGCACTGACTGAATTAACAGGAGAGTCTTCCTCCTTCTCGATATGGTCAACTACTAACAATGTCTGAGAATTTAATAGCAGCAAAACACGATAGACACTTTTCAGTTTCATTGCTGATGTRTAAGCTGATACCGCCTCACCACTCACAAACATCATGTCACCAGCCTGGGAGGCTGTTATAATTTCTCCAGTTGAGTCGCCAACCTCGTCACCCATCCACTTCAGCCACTGGGCACACTCACCAAGCTGTCCTTCCCAAGGCTGGTTGCACTGGCTTGTAGGAGATGGAGCAAAAACCAAGACATTGTTCAGGTGGCTGAGTTTAGGTCCATAAAGAGCCTCAGAYACAAACACCTGTCCATTGGGAGCAAAAGTGAAGGAGTTCTGATCGGGATGTTCATGTCCCGGATTGAAACTCCTCCACCCATCAATCCATCGGTAGGGTTGAAAATGAACGATATCATAGACAGCACGTCCACCCAGTTTCCCAGACTTGAAGGATACAAAGGTGTTTGCCTGACTGTTTGGCAATCCAGCCCCATAAGTAACAACTCCCCAGTTAGGAAACACGTGCATTTTAGCAGTACCATAGCCAGGAGGTGGCTGAGAAGTGATTTCAGCAGCATACCATATAAATTCAGTATGTAATGTGCTCCACCTCTGTGCAGTGGATGGCACCATTGGCCCATCCTTGGGTCTGTGTTTTCTGATCTGCTGTGCCAGCCAGTTACCAGCTCCATTCTTCAWGATGAACTTATCCAAGAAAACCAGTTGGCTCTCAGGACCATAAAACCAGTTGTAATTAGAATCTGCAACACCCACAGTCCTCTGGAAGCCTGGCAACAGGGTGGCGTAGTAAAACCAAAAGTGCATTTTCAGCCAGTTGTTCTCCAAATTGTTAATCCCGAAGTGGCGCTGGGCCAGGAAAACATACTGGGTTACTGACTTGGCCGTGTAACTCCCGTAAGCGACTCCCTCATCCAGAGACCCATCTACAATATGATTGAGCAGAAACATTGTTTTCTCCATTACATCAACAACAGTGTGTTTCCAAATATTTGCCTGAGATCCTTTGTCCACTCCTGCAACYAAAGCCCCAATAAGCAGAGCAAGCATATTGGTTGCTTGGTGGTTATGCAGAAGCTGCTTTCCCCAGGAACGAACCTTGGAGTACTCATACATTTCCTCGCTTACAGACCATATCTTCTCCAGGTATTTTTGCCTTCTCTCATTTTCCAGTGAATTATACAAGAAGTCAAAAGCAGTGGCAAATCCTGTTAGGGAGTGACCGAGTGGCACTTCATCTCCAGGTGCATTCTCAACCAACCAGTTTTTGTAGCCAGCCATTCTATCCATATATTCCAGGGCAAAATCAAATGCAGCTTTATCTTCGGGGCACAGCAAACAGTAAAACGCTAGAGGTGGCAGGTTATTACCATAAATCTCATTCCACTTGGCTGCAAAATCAACGTGCTTGGGTGGAGGTAGGTAGTACGAAGGGTTGGACAGCATAACCATCACTGCACTTCTGATGGCTCTGAAGAGATGCAAATGGCTTGTACGAGCCTTCTGCCTCAGTGCCTGAACATCCTGGGCATCGAAATACAAGCTGGGATGGAGAACTGTTCTTTTCAGCTTCTGCTCAGCACTAAGACYTTCAAGTTGCTGTTTTTCATACTGATCTACATTTTCTATGAAAGTCACAGAGTAATTGCTTACAGATTCTTCAAAAGTGAAGACATCAAACATCATTAATGCTAGAAATAAAGTATGCCCCGCAAACATCAGAGCCATGATCCATTAGGCAGCTCCTCTTCCCCAGACATACATTTCTTCACAAAACAGTGTTCAGATATCAAACTTTCATCCAGTTAGTAAAAAATAATATCTTAAGGCATATGTTTAGGAGAAAAGACTTATTGTATACTGTGCATTACAACAAAGGCCCAGATTATTTGTAATCTGAGATACAACATTGAAATGACAAGGCTCTTGAAAAATTAAATCTCAGGTGCCTTGTCTGTTCACACTTTTCTCAATTACAACACTAGAAGCATAAACACTTGAATCAGGGAAAAAGTAAAATCTCTGAGATACGCATACAAAGCACAYGTCAACAATGCACAGTAACAGACTGAAACACTATTTCTTGGAACTTGAAAAGCATGATCTGAAAAAGGAATTGGGAGTCATACACCAAATTCCACTTTTAGAGCTGACAAAAACTCCACTGATCACAAAATTATATCATTTATTAAAAACAATGTGTTATAGTTGATAAAATTGGGAATATACAATACTTGGAAAATAGACTCCAAAAGTTACTGTCTTCAGTCTTTGCCTTTTCTCGATTTCCTTACACACTCTTTCCATCTTTCTCTTTTGGGATTCATGGAGGGACAGGAAGGAAAATAGTAAAAAAAAAAAAAATCAATATAGATCTTCCATTAGATCCTTTTGATGAAATGGCAGTGCTTCTAACCAGTGTTCCTCTGTTTGGGAAAGATGCATCTGAATTAAGAGTCATAGAGTATTGACATATTTTCAAGTMTTTTTGAATCTTTTCTTCAGCCAGWGATGCCCAAATTTGGCTTCAGTGATTCAAAAAATCCTGTTCCTTCCGTAATGATGCAAAAGGAAAACATGTGAAAGAGGCAGAAAGCCAATACTTTCTTGTCGGAAGAGCAGTTTCAGGTTTCCTTCCTCTCTGCATGTTGGTTCTTTCTGWGGAAACAGAAACAAAAGTTCTCTGAAGCTGTGTAGATGTCAGAACATATTTAAAGTACTTTGGCTAACAAAGAGCTGCTAAGTTTATAGGAAAGACGAGTTCATGCACCTTTTTACAGAAATTAAAAAATAAAAAAGGAGCATTTTCCAAATGCCACAAAATTTAGCCTTTGCAAAAGGGAATTTCAGATTGGCTGCTCATGCTCGCTTCATTTTCCCCTTTTACAGCGTGAACAGGAGGTCTCAGGGAATATTTTCCAGTTACGCTACCAGCTACTCCTACAAATAAACCTGACACACGCCACCGAAATTCAATTCAGCTCGAATTAACATGAAATTACACGCGTATTTACACCACGCGAGCGGCTCTGCCGGCGGACCGASGCGGGAAGAAGGGAAGGCGGCAGACGGGACCGACCCGSCCGGGGGWGCTCCGCCGCCGGCCCCGGCCCGAWCCCGGCAGAGGGCGCCCGCCGCCGCCCCTTCCCGCGCCCGGGGCCGCACAACTTGAACAAGTTTCGGCGAGGACCGCGGGGCCTCCGCTCCCGGTGCTCCGCTCCCCCAGCCCAGCCCCTCTTACCGCGGCGGCTCCAGCGGGGTGCGTCCTCTGCCCCGGCCGGGGGCTGCGGGTGGCGGCCACCGCTCCGACCCCGCTCGGCCGGGCCGGGCTGTGCTGGGTTCCGGCCCCTTCCGCTCTGCCGCTACTTTTCCGCCCGGGCTGGCCGCAACTTCGGGTCCCTGCCCTCCGCCGGCGGCTCCCAGGAGTTGATGGAGAGCGAGATGCGGCGGCGAGCGCCCGGCGACGGGCGCGGGCAGCCAGGCAAACTCGCAGGGATGTCGCTCCGAGGGGCGGGGAGGGAAGGAAGGAGGGAGGGAAGGAGGGAGGGAGGCGGGGAGGTGGCGGGGGGGGTCGGCAGAGCCGCCCCCGGCGGAACGGGGATGTGCCGATCCTCCGCGCCGAGCTGTGGCGGCTCTGCCCTGCGGCTGCGTGCGCTGCCCCGCTGCTCCCGGCCAGCCCAGCCCCGCTCCTCCCGCCGTGCCACCGCCGCCCCTGCGCCTCGGCTGCCGGCGGAGCGGAGCGGGGCTGGGCGGCAGCGCCCGGGGGCAGGGCCGGGGCGGAGCGGGGGGACCGCGCCTGGCAGCGGCGGAGGCGGCGGGGAGGCGGGAGATCGCGGTGACCCGGTGCAGCGGTGCCGCGGGTCGCGGTGCGGGAGCGGAGGAGGTACGGGTAGGCTCGTGGAAGGAAAGCTGTCGCGGTGGGGCGCCCCTGTGGCCGCCCGACAGCCGCCGCCCCGCCGCGGATCGGTCCCCGCAGCCCACGGCCGGGGCAGTGTCCTGGACGGACAGCCCGGGGACCGGCGAGCTGGACAGGGGTGGGCTGGACAGGGCAGGGTGGCAGGAGCCACCGCTCTTGTGGGTGACAACTTTGCGAGAGCGGAATAACTATCTAACAGCGTCCCGGTCTCAGGGACCACGGGGATGCACACCATCTGCTTGTTTGTGGCGGTCACGCTTGTTTATAACCCCGTTCTTGCGGTGGCACATTTATTTTATGCGATGCATTAAAATGGTTCTCATTCAGCTTTAGCTGAAGGCTTCTGAAGTAAAATACAAAGCTGTCACGAGGTATAAAATCCTCTGCCCCTCATCTCGGTCACGGTCCGTGGTGTGCTGAAGGGCCAGCAGAACAAACTGGCCTGCCCGCCTGCTGCTGTGACCGTCCACAAAATGCAAGAGCGTTTAAGACCGTTCTCGGGTTTGAATCGCAGTTTGTGTTGCTGGTGATGACTTTCAGAGCCTGATTTTGTGACTGGATGTGATACCAAATGGTTCTTCAATAGTTGAGTGCAGGAAATGAAAGGGTGTGAGATTTTGGGTGTGTTTCCACATAGTATGTTTTTAATCTGTACTTCAAAGGATGTGGGTTTTAATTGTCTCAATAAGCRTAACTTTCTCCCAGGCTTCACTTATATTCTTCTAATTTTTCTATTTGCCCCCATACTAGGAAATACAGATTTAAGTATTGCTTAAGCTACTCAATGTGTAACTATCTTGAAATGAATATATGAATATATAAAGGCCATACATTATGGATACTGATTCGGATTCTTTGTGCTACAGAGAGCACCTTAGAAGGATTAAATTATTAAATTATTCGCATTTACATCAATGATGAGCTGTGCCTGGAACCATCCTAATCTCTCAGATGTGCCCTATAGACTTGGCTTAAAAGGGAAAAAYACTGATTATTGCCTGGATCATATCTTCCCATCAGAAGAAATTTGCATAATGAACAAAGATCAGCACATTATTCCCTGACCTTGAATCTTTTACAGTTGTGCCTTTTCATGCTACCAGGGAAGTTATTCCAGGAAGAGAGCAAAAGGAAATGTAAAGCAACAATAGAGGCCACATTCCCCTTTAAGTCTGTAGAACTGAGTGGAATACACTACAAATGAAAACCTCCCAAGTCTTTCCTTCTATTCTCATTGTACCCATTACATTTTTTCCCAAGGCTGGCCCATTCTGGAACGTATTAAAGTCTCAGGGAATGACTTCTCCCATAAATTGTCAGGCAATTCAGAATGAGCCSAGTATGTGTAGGACTCTAGGTTAAAAGCAAGAGTAAAGCTCTCCCAAGAGCCTTTCTCACTCTTTGGGACCTGTGCTGAGGCCGTTACATACACTGTGTTCAATTGCAATGTGATATTTGTGGAGAAACATGAACATGAATTACTGACTGGCCCCATATATTCACAAATGGTACCATTTTGAGAAAGTCTTATTTATAAGGGAGTGAAGGCATTTGTAAGGCATTTCACTTTTTCTGTGGCAGCTTTTTCACATTAACAAAAATGCACTGGCAAAATAGTTCAGGCTCGTTTTTTTGCTAAGCAAATTGCAAAGCAGGATTGTCTATAACCATGTATGATTGCAAACAGTTTAGGCTACTTAGTTTCCATAATTTTCAAGTTACTTTGCTTCAAATATCACCCCTCAAGAAAACCCACAAAAAACCAACAAAAACCAAGCTCAGACCAAAATTAAAAAGCAATAACAAAACTACTGTTCATTGATTTTTTCTATTAGTAGTTTTCAATAGGCAGCAAAGACACATAGTTACTGTGCTGCAACTCAAGACCAAAACCAAAAACTTATACAACTGGCATCAAGGACAAACAATTAAGTGAGGCAAACTTCAAAGGAGCTGGATTAAGGTGATTAGAAATACTAACTCTGGGTTGTAACCAAATCTTTTGCATAAAATGAGTGTGAATTATATTGGCATTCTGCCTTACCTGATTGCATAATGCGGTTTAAAGAGTGGTCACTAAAATCAAGGTCACTTTCAGAACAACTGTTAATTGTGAAYGTAACTATTAAAAGTTGTAATTTACATTGTTATTTGTAGAAACACCATCTGGCAACAAATTGCATTATATTATTACATTTTCAAATATTTTTCATAACTATGAATAGCTGAAAAGTGAGGCTTATGGGCTATAAGCAAAAAAAAAAAGATACTGTAGAATAGAAATAAGTTCTGACTCATGGGAAAGTGACCKCACTATCACATCAAATTCTTAGTGTAAGAAATCATGGGTCATTGTTGGTGATATGCTGTGGTGTGCTGCTTCAGGGATAGCATTCTGCACTGATACATCAGCCGTCTGAATGATCTTGAAAATGCTAGTAGTGTTATTTTCCTTGAGTACAAGCCAAGTGCTAACAGATGGAAGTGAAGAGTAGAATAGTCAGCTGCACTGCAACAAAATACTTGCYGGTGTCAAACAGAATAATAATTCAGAAGTCCATACATGAATGAGGTGCTGCTGTCAAATATGAGACATTAATCAGCATTCACAAAAAGAGCCAGGTATTTAGGAAGGATCTGGACTGAAATAATTAGGTTCCAGTGGTGGTGAACTCTTGAAACTTCTATTTAACTCTTCAAGAAGCAAAAGTTCATAAATTCCTAGGTTTAAAGTAGAGGTTTTGTTTCAGAGGCATCACAAGTTTGGGTGAGAGTTCTTTACCACTCAGAAGCTTTTCCATATTGGCACAGCTTGGTGCTTATTTCATGACTTGACCTTACTATAGGCAGACAAATAGACTTTTCTGAATCTAAATCTCCTTGAAGACCTAATTCACTGTGAATTCTTGAACCATCCCTCATGCACTGTTCTTTCTTTTACAACAGCCAAATAAATAAAAAAAATTAAAAAAAGAAAAAAAAAAAAACAACAAAAACTTTGGAAAATGAAGTAATGGTGATGAGGGTCCACTTTGAAGCAATAAAGTGGTCGGAAGCATTCCCCTTTCATAGAGAGAACATGGGTGAAATAGAATTTTCCCTTTTAAAGAATGCTAACCACAATCTCAACTCGCAAATGACCTAATCTCTTGTCTGTTTCAGCAAACAACATCTCTTTGTTTCAAACTAGGGGCATCCTGTGTTACCTTTCATTAATGTAATCACAGAAACTTGCACACATAAATGAATTGTATTAGAGGGAAGGAGTTAGGCCCTCTGCTACCCAAAAATAGCTCACACATTTTACAGAATACAGGTATTGGAACAAARTATATACCACATTCTCAGAGAAAGGAACATTCCTTCAAATTRTGTCTCCTGCTTTGACTACAACACTTGCTTTTGTGATATCCAAGACCATTTCCTCTTTGTATAAYCCCACCTAAGAGGAACACACACAAACTCCACATTGCTCGCTAGTCCACTAGTTTTAGAAGGAGAGATTGGATGTTACTGATGAACATGTGATAATTAAAGGGGGTGAAAGATAAAAGAATATAAATAATTGATATCAAAGTTCCTGTCTTTTGAGTGTCAAGGGATTTCAGGGGAGCTGTATAGTAGAGTACACAGAAAAGAGCATGTTGTGATACACTTTATTTTTATAATATATTTAATTGCAATATATTTATTTGTTTTAGGATTTTTTTTTCTTTAATTTAGGAATGGTAACTGGCTAAACGCGACAGGAACAAAACACAAAAAAAGCAGGCAAGAATATCCTGGTTTTATTAAAACTGAAAATTAGCATGTTTATCACACTGCGCAAAGTTGAAAAGGCAGTGAGATGTTTTTCCATGTTGCAAAAACTCGTGTCAGTGCAGTGCTCTGTCACTGCATGACTGGAGAGGCTGCAAAGTGCCTGGTGTCAGCGGAGAGAGATGGGATGGAGCAGCTGCCAAAAGCCGTGGTGCTGCTCTCCTCGTCCCAGCTGTGTGCTCCTGCCAACCCCGTTGTGTCCCAGCAGTCGGAGTCTCTTTGCTGCACAATGGGTACTGCACACTCAACAGGGCATCACGGTTTTCAGCCAGCTTAAGTAGATGCTAAACTGCCCCTTAAAAATGTCAGCTGCATACAGGGGTAATTTTAAATCCATTTGTGAGTACTTCAGATGCCGAGTATGAAGCGAATGGGACTATTTGTACTTTATTAGCATTTTAATCAATCTTCAGTGGAAGCAGTTTGAGAGCATCAGGCATGACGCTATGTACAGGTGGTGGGATCTTGGGAAGGTTCTCGGTCAGAGCAGCACAATGCCAAATTCTTAAGGTATCAAATTCATTGGAATAGCATCTGTGCACATTGACATGGAAGCACATTTTTAACTATGAAAACTCATCAGCAGGCGGATAAAGAAGATTAATGCTAYGAATGTTGTGTTTGTGGAAGCATTTAAGTATTTAAGACTTGCTGATTGTGTTTTTCAACTTGCTAGATGTCGACATATTAAACACAGTATGTTGGTAAATTAATCATAACATAAGACTAATAGAGTGGAAGAGGAAAGAGTCTTCTTTTTCTTGACCCAGTGTCTTGATAATCTATGAAATTATCAACATTTAACTCTGCACCCCAAAGAAAACACAGAAAAACAAACCAACATAAAAATTCAACACCAATTTTACCAGGCATTAAGATTTGAACCATGATGTGGTACATTCACCCAACACATGCATGATCAAATATATGCTACAATTTGGACTAGAGAAGAACTTAACATCAACATCTTCTGAGGTAGATAAGCTTTATATAATATTGCTGTAAACAGGATTCTACCCTTGGACTGCAGGTAGAGGTCACACRTGAAGAATCAGTGCATGGAGGCATAAGTATCCATTGATTTTGGTATCAAAGTAACAAATATTGGTAACAAATTCCTTTTATTTTTATTCATTTCAGGAGAGATATCAGCTGTAGTTTTGTGATTGTAATGTAAGCCCCATCAGTGATGTGCATGCCTTCCTACTGACTTCATAAGCTCTGTATTTGGCCCTGAATCCCAGTACTCCATAACAGGGGTCCTTTCACCAGTTATTAATACAGTATTCTTACTTGCTAGCAACCATAAATTAGAATCAGCCTAAAGGAATTTTTAAATATATTGTCCAGTCCATGGGGAGTATATATGAAAAAGTGTTCTTACTAGACAAGCAAAACCTACAGAGGCAGCAATTAAATCATAAGACTGAAAACAAAAACTCTTATGATTTACACCATTGYCTCCAAATTGTGTGATTAAGGAGATACTAAATTATGCTTTGCATGAAAAGGTACAACTACAAATCTTAACTAGGCATATTTTTTGTAGTTCTATTCATTACACTAATGTACAGGCTTATATTTAACAGCTTTAGAAGCATTAGAAAACAGGAAAGCTACAACCCATGTGGGTATGCTCAGGTTGGCAGCAGTGATTTATAGTATCTCCTGGGTTTGYTTTTTATAACTTAAACAATATTTAAGACAGATATTAAGATGATTTACATCATAAAGAATTCAAACACTGTATTTACTTGAACAAAGCATACTACATTATAAGGAATGTCAGAGAGAGTAACATGTATTAGTTCAGTCATTATCACAGGGTCTCAGGTTAAAATGGAATATCACAGGGAAACAGTCAGGGTCTCAGGTTAAAATGGAATATCTCAGTTTGCAGCACAGCACCCTGAATTCAAATTATAATTAACCCATTCTGCCTAAATGTCCTAAGTGATTTCATGCCAATAAAGGCCACATTCATCCACCTCCGCAGGATACCTTACTTTGCACAGTCCTGTTAGATTTAGGTTTAATAACATGACTGTGAAGTACTACTTATTGGAAAAGTGCGGTTATGCAAGAATTTTAACATTGATGAGGTGATCTGCCACKCTTGTCATATATGGTTGACTATTCCCATCTCCCCCTTTTCTAAGGATTAGATAGCTGTGATGAACCAGGTARGGGGACTGATTTTGCAAAAATCTTACCTGATGGTATAAATATTCATTTTCAGCTAGAAAATCTCCCTCAGTTTAGTTCACCTGGAATAAGTCATAATATACCTGAACATAAGGAGTACTTTGGAGACTATTTTAAGGTAAACAAAATTTGTAAAGCTAGTTGAATCCTTTCAGTCTTAATTCTGATGTTTTGCTCTGTAGGAGGAGGGGTCTAGAATAACAACTATTTTTGATCATCCAAGGGAACCTGAAAGAACTGAGTGTCAGGCATRTAAAAATGTTGAAGACATAGACTATCAAACCTTTCAAGTAAGAGTTCATTGTTGCAAATTCTTTTCTATGTTACTGTGAAAAAACTTCACAAGTTCTTAGACTTACCAGTCAAGTTTAACATTTGCTTTGCTAAATGTTAAGTAGATTGTCAGTGGGCTTCTTTGAGTCATGTAAGGAAAGTAGTGCAGAAATACTAACATCATAGCAATATACCARTACATATACCAGTGATTTAGGTTGGATTATAGACAACACAGTGACCCCTGCAACCTAGAACACAGGGTTTGCATTAAATTCCTTAGGATTTCACCGAGATCGTTCAAATGCTAAATTTTGGAAAGTTTCCAGTTTTATTGCCCTTTTCCCTGTTAATGTATTTTGGCCTGTAGGTTTTTTGGGTGTTTTTTTTTTTTTTTTTGGTTTTTTTTTTTTTTTTTTTTTTTTTTTTTTTTTTTTTTTTTTTTTTTTTTTTTTTTTTT
>NW_026623676.1:282458-298965 GCF_030028575.1 Malurus melanocephalus
TTTTTTTTTTTTTTTTTTTTTTAACTTGTAAATGTTGCCAGAGAGACCGATTATGTCTACATAATGCTGTTCAGCTCTGCACACAGGTACCCAAGCCAGTTGTAACAACCTTAGCTAACTGGAATAGATAACATGCTCTATTAATGAAGCTGTTCCTCCTGGGATCTAAGCTGATACATCAAAAATTAGCCTGAATATTACTTCAGGGCAGTAGATGGTTCTTAGCAGACCCATGTTAAAGAGAAGACTCTTATTTAAATTTTGGAGGATAAAGTTAGGATGCAAGTTAATCAGTCTATAGATCCCTACACAAAGAGGTCACTCTGGAGGGTTTATATATTAATAGCAGGAGGAATGAAATTATCAAGTAGCTGAAACCTGAAGCTTGAACTTTAATGATATGTAAGTTGTACATTATTAACAGTGTTTGTAATTAAGACTGGAAGAGGTTTTCAAAGTATATGATGGATTAGCTGTAATTTGGAGTCTTTAATTAAAACCAGATGTACCTCTCAAAAGATATTGTCAAATTTGATGATAAAAGAACTATCMGGAGAAATTCAAAGGTCTTAAACTTTATGAATTTTTCATCACATCRGACTTTCTTTTACAACATTCATTCATCTTGAAAAGTGGAAAAATACAGTGGACATTTATAAAGGTCATATAAATAGGTTTCTTATAATGGCAATTGAATTGCTTTCTGTTCTGCCAACATTACTGGTTTGGGAACCAGCTCGAGACCTCTCAGGAATATAAAACAGAAATTAATTTTGCCACTTCTATGTGTGGGGAGGCAAGTCTGGCTGCAAGAGAAGACATAGGGACAAGAAGTAGGGCTGAAATGTGATGGCAGAGTTTCATGTCTCATTCTCACTGCCTCTTTTCCCCTGCCCTGCTTCTGCATAGTAGTAACTCCTAGCCCATACACCCTGATCTTGCTGGCAATATTAACCAACCAAAGTGTCTTTCCAGATGTATGGCATAGCTACAGGAAGAAATTAATTAAAGATTTTCCTGCCCATTCCAGTTTTACTGCTTAGGCAACTGCCTCTACTTCCAGTGCTTTAAGTTGGCTCTGACCATAGTAGTGCTGGGCTCATTTGAAATCCCACCTTAGTAACCATTGCAAGGGCATCCACAACAATCTGCAGTACAACTTCAAAAATTCATTTGTTGTGTAAAGACTTTGTTTTGTTTAAGGGGCTTCATGAAGTTACAAACATCTATGCAGAGGTGGTGTATGTCAACAGACAATTTTTTTTTTCATATGCTGATACATACAATAGATATCCTTGGCACATGTGAATAGTATTATTTTGACTCACAGGAATGATGTATTTACAGAAAGATAAATGCACTCAAGAGTGCTTTCTAAATAACACAACTGAAAAGCAGTAAATGTAAGAATAGAAAATATTCATCCATTTAGCATGAGATACTTGCCATCACAAATGCTTCTGAGAACAATTCAGCAGTTAGTGTATTTCTAGCATTTTTTCATTTCCAGAAGACATGGCAATTGATAGATCTCTTTTCTATCTAATTGTCAACAAATATGGAGACTTCAGTTTCAAATATTTTTCCACTTTGCTTTTCCAGAGAACAAAATAATCTATCTTCAGATCATTTGTAATACATTTTCAATCACAAGAGCAGCAAGCAAACAAATACACAGACAAAGCCCATCAAAAACCAAGATGAGTTCAGTTGCATGTACTGAACTATGCCTGTCGCACAAACACAGGATTACCTCTGACAGCCAGGATGGCAGGAAAGTATTCCTAATAAGCTCTGTAGCCTTCCTTCTGCCTCACAAATCCACATGGTTTTGCAACATGCCCAGAAAACTATCCAAGTTCCAGCTATTACARCCCAGAGCTCGTTAGGCTTGTGACAGATATGCACTGCTGCTGCCTGGAGTTGCAAGGAAATTACTGATAATTGTTCAGAATTTTCCTGACACTTCTCTGCAGAATTAAATGATTTATTGATATCACTGATTGRTGGGCTCAAAACATTTGAGGCAACACATGAAATCTTTTGAAACTGTGACAATGGCTGGAGCAAATTTCTTGTCATCTTAGCACTCATATTCCTCATCCTCTTGGCAATTCACTTGTCARGAGCAAGGAGCCCAACCTTCTCTTWACCTCTGATTCCTTAGCAACCTAATGAATAAGAAAATAAGAATTTTCAGTGTGCTGCTAAATTAGCGTGAGTGCTTTGAATATAGTAGAAAATAGCACAAACCTGTTCAAGCAGTTTTTCTATCTTTGCTCTACCACAGAATAAACCATTTTTTTAGGCTTCAACGCGTTAGGTTGCCTGGGAACGTCAAAGAGGACAAATTAAATAAAAAGATGTATTATTTCCATAATCAGAACACATATTACYAAAAATATAAAAAATCAAAAGACTTACCTCCAAAATATAAAGCATAGAAGAACTAAGTCAGAAAAAAAATTAAATTTTTTTGAAGTCACATGTTTAATTATGTTAAACATTAAACAATTTTAATATTTCAAAGGAAATGCAGCTTTTGTTTTAAACTGGAAAATTTTCCTCAAACCTTGATGTATTAAAATCTATTTCTGTGTCTGAAGGCCTGCTCTTAAAAAGAAAAGCAAATAAGGGGTGCTGAGAGGTAGGTCTCCCGAGTCATCTACCTTAGAATATGTTAAAGAGTGTACAATAAACACCTCTTTCTCTCRAAGCTGTGGGAGAAGCCCAGGTAACAAGTTGAGATAGAGGTTACTGTTTTAGATATGTGGGTTTATATGGAGATGAATACAATATTTGGTTCCCAGCCCAGCACTGTCTGAAATCRGGAAGGATCTATTGTCTACTTCTCAGACATTAAATTAACCCCTTGGTCATTAGCAGTGAAGGAAATCAATCTCTATTTCAATCGTACAATATTAAGGTTTGAGAGGTAGATAATCCTTTCAGATAATACATGTACCAGATAAAAAATGTGTGTAAAGGTACAAGCTAGCCCATAGCAGCAGGATGGATTTCTTCATATCAGAGATTTGATGAAATAATGCAGTACATTAGTCATACATTGTRCAATATTTTAAAGGTTTTCTTGACATGCTGCAGCAAATTTGTTTAAAACATTGAATATTAAAAGAATCATCCTGCTGTAAAAGTAGTTTGTTTTCATCCTAACAATAACATGAGACTGCAGTTAAAAGAAATAAACTTGTGATGATGTAATGTATGACCATCATCATCATTATTTTCAAACACACTTTATTTGGGACTGAGATTTGCTAAGTACCCTTCAGCTCTGTAAAGCCATGTAAGAAAAAAGAATGAAAAAGAGGAGGTAAAAATGTTGGAAAGAATTCTTTAATTAATAAAAAATGCTGAATTGTAGGAGAGACTACAGTAAAAATCAGTTATAACATACACAAAGCTGTATGCAATTTATCACTTGATTTCTTTAAACGTAAGACACTTTGTTCTCAAGAGTGTAGGTGGCAAATCTCCATTAGCTGTGAGTTTTGTTTGACTCAAATTGAGGAGCAAGGGTAAATCCTAATTAACTCCGTACAAACCACCAAACCCCCATCCTTCTTCATAGACATGTTTTGTTGCTTGATGAGTACCACTATGTGAAAGAAAAGTAAGGTAGCATATTCTTCTGATACAGGAAGAATCTGAACTTCAACTACTTAACAAAATATTATTGTGAATTACATTGATTTGTCCGATCGGATCTCTGAATAACGTGTCTATATTTATTATTCTGCAATTCCAACCAAAGGTCAGAAACAGAGTTTACTATAATGTTTTAAAAGTGAATTGCAATGGCTTTCCTGCAGCGGAGCTTGTTTCCTCTCATTATCCCCTCTTAGGTGGAGGCCTTGGTATCACTGGAGCTTTGTCTTGGTAAGTGTTTATTGACTACATTGCAGCTTCATAGTGGATTTTGAGGCATTCTGACTTAACACAGAATTTAATCAAATTCAGTCTATTATTGAAATAAAGAGTTTCAGGGGGTTTGTATGTTGTGGAGATAAGGACACAAAACCAAGTTCCTTTCATTCTGAAGATTGATACTGTCGAGAGAGAGCTTTTGTCTAGCCTTCATAGCAAATCCACAAGCAGATATTGAAGAAATTTGCAGCAATTTAATAAATATTTTTGCACACAATTWCTTTCTGGAAAGATATGTCTAAATAGGTATATCCGTTTTTTCCCCCTACATTTTACTTTAGAACCAAATGTACTCTGCTCTTACAAAATGACTTTTGAAGTATGACAGATAAGATGGAGTAATATATCAAGATGAAGACACTATAATAATTTTCAAGGTAACAAAATCAACAATAAAACATTGGTCAGTATATATATATATATATTTAAATTATTTCACCAAAATATAAACTACTACACACAGATTTTTATTCTTCATTCCTGCCATGTGGTTTCTCTGTCAAACTGATTATTCTATTGTTTCCTTGGAAATTTCCCAGTCTTCTTTACACATTTGGTAATAGATGTCTGACATGTTTTGCATAATGGTGTACTCTAGAGAGGGCACCTCAGAACTGTCAGTCTAAAGGTCAGGATCTGCATTCAGTCAACAAAAAGCACAAGAGCAAAACGATGGCATTAACAAGCATAAGGAAAAAGGTATGGGATGCTGACAAAATGTTCCATTTTACAATGAATGGATTTTCAGGTTTCCCCGTGCATGGAATGGGTTGTTCTTTCCTTCCTTCCCCCTCGACCCCCAGCACTATAGAGAAAAAACATGCTGTGGCATGGTGTGGAGATAAAGTGGTTTTTTTTTTTTTTCCAATTTCGTAGTTCTTGCCTAACCTTCTTGTCTTCTATTCCTCTTGTCTTCTATTTCTCAAGGGTCCTATTTTCCAACATCATAACATCTGCTTTTTGTTTCTTGACCTTGCACTCTCCCACTTTCCYTCTTTCCCTCCAGGCTATTCACTTATTTCCATTCCAGTTCCTCCTCCTCAGCAGGACATCGGCAGGGGGAAGTGCAGGTTAAGCAGAAGACAGAAGCTCCCTGTTTGTAGTCTTGATTTTTGCTTGGCATTCCAGACAAGCTTCTGCCTTCCCTCCCCCTACTACTGAGGCTAAGTGCTCTGCAGTTTCAACTTGATATATAAAAAAMCCCATTTTTTGACAGTCGTTCTTTTGCTCTTGTGCTTCCCCTGACCCCTGTAAGCTTGGTCCAACCTTTTAATTCCCATGTGAAATGACACACTCTTCATACTAGACAGAAAGCACTGTCTCAACCCTGGTGAATTCCTTTTCTTTGCTCAAAAGAAAGGAAATGCTAGAGTTTTGTAATGGACTATTTTAGCATAAACCTTTCTTTTTAAACAAAATACATTATTTTAGCTTAAAATTCACCCAAAATACTCAGCCTGAGGCAGAGACCTCCCATAAAAACTTTCAGTGCTGAGGTTTAAGTTCAGTGAATATGAAAAAGTGCAGATAGAATTTTACAGAAACTGTAACCTCACAACAATTAAATACAATGGAGAAGTAACTGTTTTAGTATAATGAATTAATTTGAACTTTTTTTCACAGATTAAATTGCACATTACTTTAAGGTCCTCCAACTTCAATAGGTGTAGGGATAAAACCAGGACCTGATTGACTTTTGCTTGGCTTTTTTTTGCTTTTTAAAATGGACACAAGACAATAAAAACTTGTCAGTTGTCTAAAGACAAAATTCAAATTTACAGGAAAGTCATTGCAAGAAACTTTCATTTTCTTTCACAAGAAAASAAAAAARTTWAAAAAAGGAAAACAAAGTTTTCCCAACCAGTTATAGAATAACTTTTGCTCATTATAAGGTGAATGCTTTCTACCTTACAACATCTAGTAATAGAATAAGTAATTTATGTCAGGTTATTGTGAAGGTTATGTGTTTTAGTGACAATAACATATGTTCTGATGTACTTGTTATGCATTATCAAGTTCCTATCTAAGTTTTGCTCCTATAGGTACAAATAAAAGGAATTTATTAATAAATTATTTAGTAAACAGGAATAAAAATGAAGAAAATTGYGTGATAAATCAGATAAAGGCAAAAGTAAACATTTAATTATCTTTTTCCCTTCTCTTCCATTAGCCTGGATGAATATTTTGTTCCTTGTACCAAGGTAAATATATATCTGACAAAATAACATTTTCAGAATTTTTATTGAATTTATAGTCTTAAAGGAAGATGATAAGCACAAATTAAACTGTTTATCAAAGTTTTTATTGAAAAACTTTCTTTCTAATAATTTGGGAATTACTTGGCAAACCATTTTTTGATATGACAAAAATAATTCATAGCTCAGAATTTATGTCTCAAGGTGTGGTTGATTGATTGGCTGATCAACTGATTTTTAGACAAGAAGGGGGAAGCTTTTACTTAGTACTTAATAGTGGTTAAAATTGGAATAGTCGATGTCAAAATAGTGCATCATATTYATATTTAAATGCACATATTTATACTTCTAAAAGCAGATGGATGCTCAAAATGCAATCTAGTTATTCATCTGAAAGCTGTGAGAATACCTAGACATAAATAGAAAATAACACCCCTACTTTTAAAATAGTAATATTTTGTACCACATTCCTTAAGAGTAATAAATATTGATTTAGTAAGSATCTAGAAATGAAATGTCTTTTGCCATACATTTTGTAATACAACTTAATTGGTKATGATTCAGATGTAAACATAAAATTTTCAAAATCTTGCTAATAGGGGAATCAGGAGCTCCCTAATTGAAGATGAATGTCTAAAACCCTTAATCAGATTTAGAAATTGCAAGATCAGGTTTATGTTCCAAATAAATTTAAACTGTGACCACTRGCACTATATCATGTTGGCAATGCTGATAGGAAATTAATGTTTATGATACTTCTTGTTGACTGTAAATCTCCTTTTCCTTAAGAACTCTGGAAATCCAGCCTTGCTCCTGCTCTTGCCATTGAGGGAACAAGTGTCCTGCAATGTCAGGAGCACCCACTGTACGTAATCAGGCAACCAAAACAGTGGAAGTATTCCCCAGTTGTAAGTAGGACAATCATTGGCAATATCCATGACAGCAGCCCTAGAAATCCATTCCCAAGTAGCTGCAGGGAAAGGAAGCCTGGGTGTCCAAGGATATTTTCCCAGATCAATCATCACAGCTTTGCCCTTTTCCTCTGCCCTTTAGCTTCCCTGTGGCAGAACAGCAAAATTCAATTTTGCCTGCCCTGCTGAGAATTCATAGTCTGCTCTGAGTGCTAAACACATTCATGAAGAATAGCACCAAAGTATTGAACCAGTGCATAATGAGTCTTTCTAATCATGCCCTTGTCCTTCATTTCCAATAGTCAACAGCTCTCAGAAGTGTGAAGTGTACAAACAAATGAAGAGCTTTCCATAATTTATTTGTGTTTGCTCTGAATAAAAAAAATAATGTGGCATCTCCCTGGCAAACTTATTTTGCCCTTCTTCATTAGTAAAATATTTCYGAAAGGTTAATTACACAAAAAGAAAATGCAGTTCAGCATTTAGGTGCTATATTAATACATTAATTAAGTCTTAATGATCAGGGTCTGTAGCATTTCTGGGGGATTAATGWCCATCTGGGAGAGTTCATAGCCCAAGTCTTTTCCACAAGTCATTTATTTCATCTATTTGTTTATTTTCTAATAAATGATCCTGAGTCAAGGTCATTACTGATAGGTCACTTGTATAAAAATGAATTGTAATAACAACAGCCCCCACTTTGTTATGCTTTTATTATGGAATATTTATCCAAAGCAAAATATATACTGTCTCTTTATCAATGCTACTTCTGACAGCGAATATCTAAAATGATAGAAAAGCAATTACRTAGATATATTTTTAAACTCATTTTTGTCACATAAAGAAGACTGCACAACTTATTTCTTCCTGGTCACTCAGAAAAAGTGGGGAAAAAAGTAAAAATATGCTTTTAAATGTTTTGCCTCTTGTCCTTTTATATATATAAATATAATTTAAAAAGCTAAAATTCATAAATTGATTAACAAAATTAAGTCACCTGTGAAAACAAACAAGCAAAAATCCATCAACATATCTCTCCAAATTGCTTTTTTTTTTCCAGTTGGCTATCCTGCAAACACATCTTGTAATATGAAAATCAATTATAGTTTCCTTGATTGAATGSGTGCATATAAGCTGCAGCCTTTTCTGAGAGCTCTGGGGTGACAAAGTCCATTATCAGAAATTCATATCAAATGGAAAGGAAGGCAAAGCAGGATTCACCATCACAAAATTACCAATCTGATAAACATCTGTCAGAGAAACTGCTCCTCACACCAAGTGATGTGTTAATTTGTAATTTCAGCTTTCTCAGGTAAAAAGATAACATGATTCTTTTTCCAAAATTTCAGTAGTTACAATTTTTTGTTGAAATTATTTCGTTTTCAGATCCTACTTGATGGCAGGTAGGATCAAAAAACTTGATGTTTCCTTGATGAATGGAAACTATATTTTGGGTTGGTTTTTTTTTTTTTTTTTTTTTTTTTTTTTTTTTTTTTTTTTTTTTTTTTTTTTTTTTTTTTTTTTTTTCATGATGGTAGTCCAAACCCTAAATTCATTTGCACCTATAAAACTCCATATGACATTGCATCTTAGGGGCACCATTTCATAATGCTTTGACGATTTTCTTTAATTTTAATCTCACAGAATTCTTAATTATTACATAGAGCTTTACATTCTCACTTTGCAGAAACTGTACTAACTTCCCATTAATTTCTGGAGGTAAATCTATTCAATTGATTTTCTTTGTAGGTATATGTGGCTCACGACCTGTCTTCCCTCTCCCCTTCTGGCATGTTTTTGCAGCTGTGTCTGCATCATGACAGCAGGGGTTTCTGAGCTTTCCTGTGGTAGCTGCAAAAGTGGAAACTCGGAGRAGGAKCAGGATGATGGGATTTGTAAGGCAKCATTTSTYTGGTTCWGCACTGRACMMTGCWARCAAGGCTTTTTCAACTTTCCCAACTSGRCTGTYTGTCTTCACTGASCCTGTGGTGGTCATGATTTGGGAATTCTGCACCAGATACTGTTCCCTGATGCAGACCTGTCAGTAGCCATTCCTGTTAGGTAAGAGGATTCGACGCTGTTTAGATTTATATGTAGATTCAGCTGATAACAATGGGCTCAAAAATGTCCATATACTTAATATTTGATTACCTATTGTTTAATAATTAACTAATATTTCAATAATTGATCAGAGGCGATGATCTGAGCAAACAGAATATGTGAACAGTGGAACGTGGGCAATGTCCCTTGACTGTAGTCAGTGTTAGGGCCTATGACAATGCTGAAATGATTGCTTATTCTCTTTATTTTTTTTTTTTGTGTTTCTTAAAAGGCTTTCCATGAATGTGAAATAAGCTTCCTTCATATCAATCAGAGGAAGATTTTAGAAATGAGGTGTCAGAGCTCAGATCTCCTCAGAGGTTGAACTATTTTGTCTTCAGAGATACTAGTAATGAAGCTTGAAATTCAAACACTGCATTAAAATATTGCAGAGTCTTACACCTTTGCTAGGTTTCCTTCATCTCTGTTTTACACAGAAGCTTTCTCTGCTGTGATTCCAAGTCTCTTCAGAGGCAAGGGCTTTGTTTCTGTAAGCTGCTATTATGGTCTGACAAGCTAAGGGGAGCTGTCAGATATTTTACTTTGATGCCATCCAGATCCAAACAGAGGAAGCCTTCAGTACAAACATCATTATCATTTCCTTGCTGCCCTCTGTCAGGGGTCGGTACACATGCTAGCAGAATTGCACAAACAGAATCTCATCTAGTTTTCTCTGGTATGTTGTTTTTTTGTTTTTTTTTTTTTAAATTTCCATTCTCCCATAATAGATGAGAATGAAGTATCTATTTACTGTTTTGGTCATAAAATTGCTATTGTTAGAATATTTTACATGTTGGGCCTCCTGATGATAAACCTTCTAAAAATCAAATATTACTGTTTTAATTTTCTCAGACTTGTCCAAGTTTTTAGAATATATTTACAGAAGTTGTGTGTTTAACTATGATTAGTTTCTGGGCTGAAGACCAGACACATTCCCTTCCAGTTCCTTAGGGCTTTCTGTTTAGTTTTTCTCTTGTGTCTATAGATGTCTGGTTGTTAGCTGAATCCAGATTTAACAAGGAATTATGTTTATGATCTTATGATATTTTAATGCACACATATAATTCAATATATCTTTGTTACTTAACAGGTATTTTTTACATTTCAATCCTTTACCCAAAGTTCTTCATAAAAATAAAATTWACAGAAACAACAGTCAGTGCTGTTAACTTTTAAAATTATGGTTTTGAAATCAAAACAATGGAATTTGGCATTTTTCATCCCACTGCTTTGTCTCTTAGGTGTTATGGCCTATATGCATCTACACTAGAATAAAAAAAAAAAGAAAAAAAGAAGCACAAAAACAACCAAATAAACAGAAACCCACAAAAAGCAGGTTGAGAGATTGTTACTTTAGATTTGTAGTTAAACACAGAGACAGGAAATGTAGTTTGATATTTGCTTCTGCAATCTCCATTCAGTCTATACTTACATCCCATCTGAGGTACTCTAGTAATTCATGGGTTCCAATTAAAAAATATCCTACAGAATGATGTCAATAAAAAGCTCATTTCTGAATTTTGAGTGCTTCCCTTTGAGTATGATTTAGGGCAATACAAGTGTTGCATTGTGAGCATGCAAAAAAACCCAAAGGAATTGTCCCCATCTGTCTTTTCCCCATGGAAGGAAAAATCTCTGTTAAGGAAGTAGAGTGCAAAGAGTCAAATGGCCTGTTCTATATCTGCTAATAGACCTCCCMAGAGACAGGGGTTCCTACTGCTTCCATCACACAAGAAATGSTGMAGGAATCTCTGCCCTAACAAAATCSCTCTGAGTCACTCAGAGMMGCCCACTGCTGCTTCTGCCTCCTACAAGGCAGAACCTAAGGGAGTTGTGGCACTYAAAAAACACCTGGCTGTTCCTGARGCTGGGAGCCAGTTCTGATGTACATAATATTCTCTGGTATAAATATAGTTCAATTTATTAGTTTCTAAGAAAGAAAAAATGTGATCAGAAAAATTTCCATCATATCCTTTAAGGAAAGTGCCTTAGGCTTATAGCACAGGCTTTTATCACATAATATACATGASTGACTACACTGGTTGACATCCAGATACTGTCACAAGAGGAAAGGATTCTGCTTAAGCCACAGGCATTGAGCTGATTCTTTYACAGCATTGTTCCATAGCTCCTGGCTCTTCCTAGGATGATGTGATACTGCAGCAATATTGGTCGGCAACATAGTGATGTCTGAAGTGGGCACCTTTCTTTATTACTTTCAAACCAGCCAGAATGTTTGGGATAAATGCAGGTTAGAGAAAGGCTATAACACATTTCAACCATTCACATCACACCAAAARGCCAAGCAGAACATCTTTAGGTGAAAAAAAAAAAAAAAATCCCATTTTGTTTTGGCTGGAACAGAGTTAATTTTCTTCTTAGTAACTGCTGCTGTGTTTTGGATTCAATATGAATGAATATTGAATGAATTTTTTCTCAATATGAATGAGAATATTTTTGATAATACACTGATGTTATGGTTGTTGCTAAGTAGTGCTCACATTAAAACAAGAATTGKTCTGTGCCACATGCTGTCAGTGAAGAAGTGCACAAGAAGCCAAGAGGGAGCATGGCCAGAACAGCTGATCCAAGTTGGCCAAAGGGGTATTTCACATTACTGAATGTCATGCTCAGTGTGCAAAATGGGGCAGATGGCCAAGAGCCACTAACTGCTGCTCAGAGACAGGCTKGGCATCAGTCAGTGGGTGGTAAGCAATGGTATYGTGCCTCACTTGTTTTTRGTTTCATTTTTTTTAACTTGAAYTKTATTTCTTTCTCTTCATGTTAYCTGAATTTTAATTACAGGTATTTCTAGTAGTYRGAGTAGTGTTAATATTATWTCTTACTTTATTYCAATTATTAAAATKTTCTTAYYTCAAGCCCTGGGTTTTGTGTTTCTCAGRTTCTCCTCCCCATTTCACCAGTGAAYGAGGACATGTCTGTATGGTGCTTARTCACCAGYTGGGGTTAARCCATGRCATAGGGARACTGCTTATTKTGTCAAATCTATTAGGCATGCTGGATTTCTCACACAACRTCTTTAGATAGTATTTTTATAGCCAAAAAGGTTTTTTTTTTTCCTAACCAATGGAGTTGTCTCTAGTTTCAGTTAAGATCTAACTAAGTACTATCAAAACAGAATGTCCTGTTTGCCCTTAAAGAGCTCTCTTCTTAGAGGTTTTCACCAGGTCATTACTTCAGGGATTGCAATGAAGAGTCATTTGTTTCCTGGTAGAAAAACTGGCATTAGAAAATACCTTTAGATCTCATTTATGATAGTTTTTTTAATACATCAGAGTAAATAAAAGATYAAAAGTCTTACAATATAACAGTTCCAAATGATCAACAGCAAGGCAATGCAAAAGTTTACACTATCCTTTAGCCAACAGTTTACTATCATGGATATTTCTAAACCATGATACAAGCCCAAGTCCCTCATTAGAAAGCTGAAGACATGTAGCTTTCCTTTGTGAAAGACATCATCTGCTTGTCTGGGGAAGAAGAGCTCTGACTCTGAAACTGTAGTGGATAAAGAAAAAAAATATGAAAAACGTCTAGAAAAATAAAGCCTGCCTCCTATATGTTTAGCTAATGCTTATGCATTTTTCAAAAATATTTACAGTAGGAAAAACTGTGTCTGCCRTGTCCTGCAAGATACAATTACACTAAATAAATAGAAAAGATAGTAGCTGCAAAATAGGAAGACATACCTAGCTGCAGACAGCTACAGCAGTAGAAATCATTTCAGCTGACAGTGACTGATGCCAAAAAATCTGAACTTGCAATTTAACTTAAATGTCAACATTTCGTATATTTCTGTGCCTCTTCATTAAAATATTTTTTTTWAAAAAARGTATTTTACCAGATGTRTGCRMTCACTTGTTTCCTCCTTATTGTTGRGAAGATGGATATTGAGATTTGTAGTAGCTCCTTCTCTCAGATCACTTMAAATCCCAAATTCCTTACAGTGTGGAGAGGCTGTATGAAATGCACAGAGCCCAGACAATGCTGTCAGTTAATTCTGGGAAGCAGCCAAATCTTTGACAYTGGTTGTGCATTAATAGAACCCAGTGCTGTGCTGAACATATGCTTCTCAACAGGCAGTATTGTACTGTTTACAGCAAAGACACGGTGCAATTATTTGCAGAACTTTACTTTTGCCCAGAAGAAAACACATGATCATTCTGCTGATAGCCAAAAGAATTCTGARATTCCAGCACTTTAAAAATCAAGCTGTTTAACTGTCCTAGTACAGGGCACCATAGTACAGATTTAGCATCTTAATTTCGGGTACACATTAAAGCTTCCTGGTTTCCTTTATTTACCCCATTTGCTGAAGGTTTCCAAATGCTTTCTAGAAACTGGGATCCAAAATTTCTGAAAGAACTTGCCAACATATTGTAAGGTCTAAGTAACTCAAATACCCATTAAGCCATTGAAAACATACTAAGTACACAGAAGTGAAATCTATATGAAACTTATGGTTCAGTCTATAAAGTAGGTTTAATTCGCCTTAACAAGCAAAATACTGACAATTCTAACTGGCTACAGTTATGAGACCCATATTCCCAAAGCAGACACCTGACTCCACTGCAATCTCTGTCAAAGAGTTTTGTTGTTGATGTTGTTGCAGGTTTGCTTTTGTTTGCTTGCCTGTTTGTAATTATTTCTTAATTAATATTCCCATTACAACCTGTGATAGTTGTACCTGCCTTGGAAACAACTGCAGATATTAAAATACATCACAACACATAGCCTGCTGTGCACAGCCTCTGTGGAGAAGGATTTGGCTTCAATGAATTCTTTCTTTTCTTCATGATAGTAGTGCCTCACTTTGTGATGCGTTTGAGGATGTGATGTGTCACTGAGGATTTAGAAAACCTCATTTGGGTTGTGGAATCTTGACTTCCTTTAGAAAGAGATGGAGAGCCCAGCTTTCTTTCAAAATATCATGGCAAGAGGTCTCTTTTTAGAGGATAAAAGCACTCATTCAGAATGTTGTAAACACTGACTGTGGCTCTTTCCTTTGTCTAAACAGATACGGATCTCTAGGGAGAGTATCTAATCAGCAAAGAATGGGGACTCTCAAACCTTTCTGTTCAAGGCTCATGGGGCAATTTTAAGAAAGAAGAGGTAAAAGAATACCTAATTTAGTASTTGAGAAATTTACACTTGAATAGAGAAACCTGTTTTACTTCCTGCTCCTATGACTGTTAACAGTGAGGATTCTCAGGTACAAATATTTCACACTTTTTTAGAGATAGGAACCAGAATCTTGCACCAGCTGCTCTTGATTTTCTGTCTCCTTCCAATGCCCAGTATCACTGCAATAAAACAAAGCTCCTTCTTTATCTTTCAATTCCAACTCATCGCCCATAACTGTGCTCCTGCCCACAATTTGAGTGGAAGCTTCCAGGCTTTTCATGATAGGCAATGGATACGTAGAAACTGACTGAGGGTTTTTCAGGAGCTCTTACATGAATACACACACTGAATACATGAATTTGTGTATTGAAGGGAAATGCACATTATATGGATGTTTCTTGCTTATCAGCAAACTAGGTCATGGCTTCATCCTACTCCAGTTATGGGAAGGGATCAGTAGGAGCATTTCTTCYACATCTAGAAAARAAGCAGARCCCTGAACTTWAAATTGCTGAGAGTCYAATCTGACATCTGGCCAAGGAAAYRCTTTCTTATCCTGAAATATGAGAGYRCTASATSAGGAAAACACTTACTTTAAAGGCCCCATATCAAGCCCAAGAGGGTGGCTATTGCCATTCAAGCCAGGATGTCCTGCCCAAATCCCTGCTGAGTGGTTACAGAAAGCGATTTTAATCTATCAACTTGACTGCAAGTTGATAAATACTCATTAAAAATGCTCAACAGGAGCAACTCAAGTGCCATTATCGCAATCTTACTGTGCTGACCTATGGAAAGAGACCATGAATGTTGTGTAAAAAGAAACACCAAACATCTGTGCAATTTTCTCTCCCTTCCTCCCACTTTTTTTTTTTTTTTCTTTTTTTTTTTTTTTTTTTTTTTATTGTAGTTTTGAATTAGAAGTCACATTGTCCACTGTTTCTCCAATGCTGGCATCTGGACATACTGATTGTTACTGGGACAATGCTGATTTCATGGTTTAGAAGTCTAAAACAAGCTTGAATGGTTCTTTTTTGAAATGCTTGAAATTTTCCAMACATCTGCAAATTTCTCAAAGCCCTTTAAAATAACAAATGTGTTAAATTGTGAAAACATACTGTCTCTGTCTTCTGTGTGCGTATAAGAGACCAAGCAATGTATAAGGCAAAATGTCTAGATCATGGAAGCAGGTATGGGATTAGATATTGAGTTACTCATCACTTTCAAAAATGAGACAATTCTAAATGTTCAGGATTTTTGTTGATCCAGGACTCTTCATGCAAAAATATAAACTTTATTTTCCATAAGAATCAGAGTTAGGAGGGTGTTAAACAAGGATTAAAATAGTGAAAATCTGGAGTCAAAAGAAACTGGACCTTCAGTCCCAGTTTATGTTCTTTGAGGTCTGAGTTCTTTTATCTTCACACAGAGCGATGCCTAAGTTTCTTTTCAACTTTAGAAGGTGTTAATATTTTAATCTAATTTCCATTGCATTTTCTTATCTATCTGTAGAACTTTCCTTTAAAGTTCTCCTACCCAGTATAGAATAATGATCACTCTAATTAGAAGTGAAAGAATAATTTACTAGTTCAATTTTTTTCTTACCTTTSCATTTAAACCTTTTCTTAAAATATCTGTGTAGGAAATACGCATTGATTCAATATGCCTTGTTTTAGTCATCTCTGGTTTTAGTAAGAAACAACAAAATAGCTGTTGGGAAACTCTAGAGAACCTTCCATCTTAATCTGTTTCAGAATAGTTCAGCAGGCTGTAGACCTTGAAGAACTGCTGATTACTAGAATCATACTAACTCTTATAAAGCTGTAACAGCTGAGTTACTTGTCCATGTATTCTTCGAAAATTAAAAATATAAATTGGCTTCCAATTTAATTTCCAGGTTGCCAGYCCTCAGTTGGTTGAGTCTGTGCATWGACTTTTCTTTGGGAGTTCCATTTCATGTGGGAGTAGTTCTGGGAAGAGTTCTGTTAATGGAGAAATCCCAACAGATCTTTTGAACATGATCCTACGATGTATGGCAGTCTACATATGAAGTCATCCATCCTCCAGAATTTTAGCATATGTTATATCTTTCATGCCATGCACCTTCACGCCTTAGGTCAGGAGAAGATATGTAAAATTCCTAAGCTTTGAGGGTTTAAAAATTACCCTAGGCAGGGCCATGCACTGTTACAGACATTATGAACTGGAGAA
>NW_026623676.1:299095-311298 GCF_030028575.1 Malurus melanocephalus
CCCCTGAAACATCTCTCACTGAAGCAAGAGCACCACATGTAAGTCCAGACCACAAGCTCTGCAATGCAAACACAGCTGTCTCCCTCAGGCAGATACAGCTGTCAGCTGAGGAATGAGAACAGGAATTTCTATCTCCCTCTGGGATAATATTTTAGCAGTACTAATGTAGCTTGCTATGCCTAGACATGTTCTTATTCCTCGTAGAACTGGGTTGATCCTTTTATGGGATTATATCCTGCAAAATAATTTTCTTTAATTATTTTKTTTTCATTAAATTAAATAGTAGAACAAGTTATATAGGCCATTTTTTTAATTTTGACTTTTTTTGGGGGGAGAGCTGAGATGAAAATTAATTATGAGATAATAAAAGAATTTCAGTCAGCCTTCATTCCATTTCTTCAACGTTGTGAATTCATATAATTAAGAGCACTTTTGCCTCTCTTTTCTTTTCTGCCAGACCTGAAGACAATTGAAATGTCATATTAAGAATAAAGCAAAATATGCTATATCCATGCTCAATTGCATGTGGGAAGAAGAAAATCTTGTAAGAGTGTATGATTATATTTAATCTGGAGATATTTGTGTTTAAAGTCACCTTGTTTCTCTTAGCTTAAAAATATTTGAGATTCCTATTTGCTGACAAACATGCCTTTATTTATCTATAGAGAAGCTGCAGAAACAAATGAAAAAAAACAACAAAAAAAACCAAAACAAAAAAAAAACCCCTCTTCTTCCTAATACACTGAAATGGAGAGCTTTGAAGAGCATAACTCAACTTCCTGTAAATTAGCTTTCCTAGTACTACCTTTCATAAATTTGTTCCCTTGAGACCTTTCCCAGGATTCTATAATTAGAAAAAATAATCTTTTCAGTGAAATGAAGATTGAAATTGAAAATTTTATCCAAATTTATTCTCTAAATGCTCTTACATTTTTTTTTTAATCCTTTGGTCTCAAAAGAGAAGTTCACTTCTTCAGAAAGCTTGGTTGGTTATGCTGAGCAGATGAGATCAGTGTTCAGTTTTTTCATTTCTTTAGGAAAAGGAGAATACCCATTCAGCATATGGATCACATCCTGTGGTGTATTCACCTTGCTTGCTAGGATGGTCAACAATTTTACCTGTCAGCAAAGGCATACATTTGGCTGTAGTGTATTTGCTGTTGCTGTAATAACAACGTACTTCTTAGAAATCAACTGTGATAAACCATTTGGCAGTTTCAGTCTACTTTGTTGTTGTATTTTCTTAAACTTGAATTGTGTATTAAAATCTAAAGGAGAACAAATAAGTGTGGAAAGTGATCACATCTAATGACTTCCTTTTCTTTTTTGCTTATGTATTCCGTCTTCCCTCCTGCAGGATAAAACTCACGTAGTATGTGACTGGAAATAAGGCAAGTAAATACTTTTCCTCTATTTATTTTTTAATTCTCTCTATTCTACTATTGGGTTTAGGGCAAAACTCTCAATATAATATGTGAATGCTCATATTTTCTCATATCACTGTAGCTTTTTTCTCTTCTCCCTGCAACCTGAGGAACCTCTTTCATAGGAAGTTCTGAAAATCTTTTCCAAATATATTTAATTCCTTTCAAGGAAGTCACATATGCCCCTTTTTTATTTAATGGATAATTTTCCTTTTGGCATTATCACATTTACTTTCTCCATTCACCCAGACTGAGGCAAGCAACTAGAAAAAAGCAAAATCTAAAGTAAACAGAAAATAGAAACAGGCAGAAATGCACTAGGTCACATGGAAGAACAATAGTTCTCAAGAGATGATGCATTGACATTTACTCTTGAAATAAAGGCYGACAATTTTAAGGGGCAAAGAACCCTAGGTCAATCTATTCTTTAGGGAAACATGTTTGTAATCTTAAAATACAAAATATATGCTCAAAATAACCAACTAAAAAAAAAGAAAGGGAACTTATTCTAACTCTATGTGATTCTCTAAAAACATGCTGCTTATGCCYTAGGCTTTATACTTTCAGGATTTTAAAACCTGCTTGCAAAATCCAGCCAACTGGCAATTGTTCAGAGCATGTTAATTATGTCTATTGACATTTAGATGGGAGATTAGGAGACTAAAACTGCTCTTACTGCACCATCTTTTATTTTTAACCAGTTTCTTGAGTATTATTGAAGAGGACAGTCTTTCACTGTTCAGTAAGTAATGTATCTCAACTTCACATTTTTTGATAAAATATAAATAATACATTAAAATAATCTATTTTTCCCTTTTCTTCTTTCTTTTTTTTTTTCTTTTTCTTGCTGTTTAGGCTTTTGATCCTTCCTAGACAAAGACTTATACTAAAGAGCGTTTCGCTTGGCTGAGGTGAGATTAAAGATTAAAAAAAAGATTGAAATAAACAGAGAAAATACACAAGGTAGTGAAGTGGGGAAAACAAAAAGAAATAGAAAACAGAAAATTTGAAAAACAATACTCCTACTAGCATATTGAACACACTTSAAAAGAACCAGCTGATCCTTCCATCTGCCAGATGGGTCGAACCAGCTACATTTCAGTTATCAGATGAGATTCTCTAAGGAACCTAGTAAGTACAATAAACATTTTTGCTTGTTTCTGCTTCTCATTTTCTCTGAGCATAAGCTGCACCCAAAGTAAGTGTTAAAGCTGCTTCATTAAGACAGAACTACAAGGTGGAGCAGGAACATATTTTCAATATTTTAAGATAATTCATGTTTAACAGATATATATAAAAAAAACTATACAAAATGTACATGATATTCACCTTTCCTTTCCCTCTTCCTTCCCTCAAAGAAGTCACAAAAGCTTCATCAAACATTTAGTGGTACTTTGTAGCATTAAAGGCACTGTTTGTGAGCCACTATTAAAGAACCATTCCTACCTGGAGAATTCTAGTTAAAAGTTTATTCAGTTATCTGTGTCTGCCAGAAAGTCTCAGTGACTAGAAAGTGAAAATTTAATTCAGATAAAGTAAAAAGAATAGTTGTTKAAGATTCACAAAGTCTTAAGCATATTTTAAGAAGTTAAAATAGATCACTGAAACAGAAAATCACMATATGTCAGCATTGATCTAATATTTCTTGGGAACCTTATGACTGTGGAATATTCATAGGCATTGCATTCTTTAGATCTTTATCTTCTTACAGCGTGTAAGTATGAATAGAAAGTAACAGAAGCACTGAAAATCAAAGCCAGATTCAGATTAGTCTTCCGGCCAAAGTTCTTTGGAGCAAAGAGAAATTAAAGTAGAAAAGCAAATCTGTTCTATTTAGAAATCCAGAATAGGACTTTGGAGGCTGTGTGGGTTTGCATAGTTTCTCTCAAGCTGTAGTCTTATGGTGAGGAAGTGAGGTGTATTTTGAACAGTGGGCTGAGAAAATTCAGTGGACAGTGGTAGAGACTGAATAGGCCAGAAGATCTGCAGCTGTAGGGTTTATACCTTTTATGCAAAACATAATCCAACCCAATCTAAATTAATTTTTATAATCTGTACTGTATGTACATATACATTTTCTACAAAAATGTTGTAAATCTTATAACACAAGTTGTACTGAAGATTAAATGTTTAAAGATCCTTAAAAAGCATGAAATGAGAAAGGGGGATTCAATATTAATATCACAACCTAAGGTAAAGAGTCAAGAAAATTTCAGATTTTTCTTATAAAATATTCTTCTCCTAATAGAAGTTTCATTCAATCTTGTTTTTTTGTTTGTATTTTTAAAGGAAAGACAAAATGGAAACATAAACAAGTTTTAAAATCCTGGAAGGTTGTATTTTTAATGGAAAGCAAACATCTTATTGCTTTCATTCAAGATCAACCTGATAATTAATGTTAGTCACTGAACAAAGGAGTAAAGACGCTCAATTATGCTTTCATACTTGCAGGTACTTKTGTAGCAGAGTTTAAAACTGAGTATTTCTTTCTTGTTATTATTGGCTTCCAGCAGATGAGAATTCAGATATTTTCAAGAGCTGGAAAAATCAATCTGTAACAAAACCTTGAGACTATTTTGGCAGAACATACTGAAAGGAAAATATTAATAAAGAATAAGAAAGCTAGATAAAAGGAAAAACCCAGGATTCAGAATGTCCTTTTTTGGTGTTAAACTGCCTGAATTTCAGCATAACAATGTACTATGGTGATATATACCATGCATGACTCATACCTGAATATGAGTCTAAAAATGAGTTAGCACAATTTCTWCTGCTTCCTTCTTCTGCTTTTCTTCTTCCTGTTCCCAGATTCCAATTGACTAGAAGGTAGTTTTCAAAGAATCTGCAGGATAAAACTTCCTGATCTAGAAAAYAGACCTCTAAAATCTCCTTATTCTGCTCTCAAATTGCTCTGCAAAAGACAGTCATTTATGTTAAGAAAACTAAGCTTCTATATAATTTTTTTTCCTCTCAAAAGGAATTATTTAAAAATAAGGCAATAAAATACCCTTTAATAATATAAATTTAGACAAAGAATGAAAAATTTTGCTCAACATTATGTATTATTTGCATATATATTATTCTCAAAGTAGGAAGAGTTTACCTTTACACTGTCTTTTATTAACTAGGAAAAAATTAAACCAAATCATTTTGTGTTGAAATGCAAGTAGAAATAGAAATGGAAAAWTATGTCAKACAAAACACAAGAAGGTGCTCCAGCAGATCTGGAAAAAATATAATAATACTGTATTTTTCTCATACTTGGAAAAAAGCTTGAAAAGGCAGAAAACTCTCTTATGAGATGTGCCCAGTGTCGAAAAGGTCAGTGTCTCCTTCCAAGTGAATCAGAAACATTCACTTAAAATTTTTAGTAAAAAATATTTAATGCAGGTGACATTCCCTTCAATCTGTAAGTGTAAAGTTTAAGGAAAAGTGTTTGGTTAATTAATGTAAAGATGTGCAGTTGTCTTGCACCTTTTTCTGGAGGAGATCATCCCACTTTCTGGAAGTTCTGTAAAAACTACAAAGAGGAGTCGTCACTTAGGTAGGGTTAAATCTTAGCAGAAGACTTAGCAGAACCCTTTCCTCAGTGCCAGTAATACAAAAAGCACAATTCTACTGCCATCTTAAATCCACATTTTGAAAACAACAAGCAGTCAAACCACAGCATCWACAAAAGAAGATTTGAGGAAAAAAAATAAATATTAATGCACTGTTTTAAAAATACTTCACCCTCAGGATTTTGAAAGAATTGTTTTTCTGAAGTGACATTTCATAGTATGTTGTCTTGTGGCTAATGCCATTCATCTTCCTGAGACCACAAATCTTTGTCTAAAATGTTTCAATTCCCATGAGGATTCTGAACTCTGGACACGCCTTGGCATTACTTTGTTAAGTTTTAATTAAATAAGTGGAAAAGGGAATTCGTCCTCTTTCCTATTATTACACATCTCTCCTCATCTCCATCCTTTTAGACTTGTTCTAATCATGAAGTTATCTAGAAATATTCCTTTCAACTAATGATCATTATAGTCTCAATTTTGTAGACATTTGTTTCTGTGCCATGATATGTTTTTAAGTGAATTAACTGGGCTCAGAATGGTAAGAATCACATATAAATTGCATTCTTTTAAAATAGTATCCACTTTGAGGCTAATAAGCCAAATGTTAATTGTCCCTTTTTTGTTATGAATCATAAGCAAGGTACAGCAGGGAGAAATTCACCTCAGGCTTCACACGCAACGCTTGCTCACAGTAATGTCTACAGAACAAACATTGTCATCATTTTTCTCATTCTCATAGCACCTTTTTTTCTGATAATATGACCTGGGACAATGATCCAATGCTGGCTATTACATTCATCATTTCCAGAAGCAAAAAAAACACATTTTAGACATGCAGGCTCTTCTTATATATTAGTTTAGGACGTATGTGCATGCATAAACACATATACACACACATACACACACACAACTTCAGAAGCAATACATTTTCACATGGAGAAAACATCAAACTTCGCAATAAATTTCCATGTGACTGGAAAGTTTCAAGCCTTTGGATTCCTAAACCATGAGATCTGGGTACACTTTCCAGGTAATGATCCTTGGGTACAGAGATGAAGAAACAAATATGAACCAGCAGTGGAAAACCAATGGAGAATGTGACTTCTAATTCAAAACTACAATAAAAAGGCAGAAAATTGAATGTATAGGTTAGAAGATTGCACAGATAGTTGATTTTATTTTTTTTTTTTAATTAAAACTAGTGTTGTACTTAGAGACCTGTCCTCTTGAATTCATGTCAGTAGATCATCTGGTCCAACCTCCCTTCTCAAGCAGGGTCTTCCTAGAGCACGARGCATAGAATTGCATTCAGATGGTCCTTGAATACCTCCAGTGAGGGAGACTCCACAGCCTCTCTGGGCAGCCTGTTGGGCACCCACACAGAAAAGTTCTTCCTCATGTTTAGGTGGAATTTTTTGGAACTTTTCCTGTGCATCTGTTTCTGCCTGTTTAGTGTACATGATGTGACAGGTGTCCTGTCCCCAGCTAACGACAGAAGCCTCTCTCCCAGCAGCATCCCTGACCATTCACCCTGGAAGTCACTCCAGACTTATATTACTGTTTATATTTCACATAAAATAATACTATCAAGGAAGGCTGGATGAAATCAAGGAAGTTCAATTCTTGTAAATGAAAAAAAGAAGCACTTCAGAAAAATCACAGCTACATACAGAGAAAAACAAATTTTGGTTTTAGAAAATCAGTATAATATCATGTTAAAAGGCAATCAAGAAAAGTGTTTTCTYTAATGTGTTTGAACAAAGATGGGGATAAAAATAAATATTTTATGTTCACTAGCATYTACTATATGAAAAAAACTGCACACCGTGAGCAGAAATAGGCAATAATGAATTTTTTAAAATGAATAGCTAAAGCACTGTTCCAACACAGCCAGGCTTTCCCTAGATAACTGACTATACCCAAAAGCTCATTGTGATAGTCCTAAGTCCTATTTCATTTAAAAAATTTGTAATACTTGTTAATTAGAATATTAATATTTTGATATACTGCAAATTTGATGTCTGGCCTTTCATATATATCATTAAATTGATGGCCATTTTAAAATTCTGAAATAAGTGGCAGAAATAGTTTCTTTGCTAGGAACAAGTATGACTCAAATTCCTTTGAAAATTATAATTTGCAAAAGACTATTTTCTTCTTTGAATAGTGCAAGGGTACAGAAGCTAAATTAAAAATTATCTGTTACTGCTGATCTAAATTTCTTGAAAATGAACTGTGTGATATATATATATTCTGAAAATGAACTGTGTGATATATATATATATATATTCAGTCTACTTCAAGAAATTTTGAATGCCTCTCTTTTTGGAAACAAAGAGTGACTTTTATAACAGGATTTCTTTTTCAAAATGCTTGGTTCTCTAGCTCTAACATTACAAAATGAGTGTGATTCAGTGAATACTTGAGTACGATTCAATGAAATCAGAACAGTGTTAGAGCCAAGAAATTACAAGAAAAACGTCTGCAGAAGGTATGCTGCTAAGTGTTGTGTGTTTGCACTTKAAATGAAAATAAATATATTACTAAAGTACTAGCAATCCGTGTTACTACATATTTGTGCATACATTTGAAATGCCGTGCATATATTTGAAAAGTGAAAACAAAAATGAAATAAAAAATAACAATAGTCATGTTTTTCCTAGCAGTTGTGTTTAAAAACTAATTAAGAATAAGAGGGGCCACATAGCAGTAAGGCACAGACAGTAAGATGCTATAATAAGATGCATTAAACACAGTAGTGGGAGAATGTGTTGAAAAACATTAATTAAGTTTACTTTCCAACTACATTTGCTTAACAGAGTTTAAGGTTATAATGACTAGTAAAGGTCACAGACACYGTCAAGAATATCTGATTCACCAATTATTTGTGGAAATTCCTATTTCAGGATAAAAATATGAACACAAATATTTACTCAAGCCAGAAAAATGGGTAAGATTTATACTCAACAGGAAATTGTTCTCGAGAGGAAAATTATTGTCACGGCTAAAGAACATTGGATCTGAAATTGCTGTTTTCTGGTTCCAAAGTTATAGAGTCTTCTGGGAACTAAATTTCCATTCCGTGATTCTAAGAGAATGTTAAACAACAATAACATATGACTGTAAAACTAATTCTTATTCAGCTTCTTTCAGAAACTTCATATGTGAATTTAAAGTAGGAAATTACTCCAAAGTAAAACACATAGCTATCACCATTTTTTTTTTTGTTGTTTTTATGAACTCAAAGTCTCGTACTGTTTGGAAACAGTGATGTAAGATCGCCTCTTTCAGCAATAAACAGATTTCAGCTTCATTCCATAGCTTTCAGGGCTTCCAGTGTTGAGACAGACTGTCCATGCAACTGCCTTTGAGGTAGGATTTCAGGCTTAACTGGGTTTCTACTCAAACCAATTTATTTTCTTCAGCTTTGCTGCCAGTGTTCCTGTATTTTAGAAGGCCACTGTTGACATAATTAAAACATTTTATTTTTTTTTTTTTCATAAACAGAAGCAGGGATGGTTGCGTACAAAATTTAATTTGACGTAAGAAAATAAATTGTGGAAATAGTGATAGAGACAAAAATGATTGGAGCAAGCCACTTTTTATTCAAAAAGAAAGAATAAATATGTGATTGTTCTGAATTTAGAATGTCTATGTGATTTTAATGGATTTCATTTAGCTCTGTAAAAAAATATAAAATAAAATGTAATAATATATAGCAATAATAGTATGCTTCTATAATAGTGAAGTAAAATTGACTAATTAATTTGTGCAGTCAGGAAGAAGTATGCCCTGCACAATTAATTAATGCAGTAGAAATATTCTTATGAAAACAAATTTATTAAATAGATAAAATATGTAATGCTTAGACCAATGACCCAGAACATCCATTTTAATGTAAAAATAAAATCTAAAATATTTTCTAACCATAATACATTTAATAAAACACTGCATAAATAAAGAACACATACAGAAAACTTAATATATTTTATACTATTAAATAATAAAGGTTTCTTTCCCTCTATGTATAGTTAAAATAGAGATAATAGAAACATAAAAATAAACATAGTTATTATGTTAATTCTAACAAAGTTAGACTTTTTTTTAGTGTCTTTAAGCAGAATTACCCTCAAATTTTGTGAAATGGAGGTGACGACAAGAACTGATGCCTCTGAGGAGGTCCTGTAGCTACAGGCAGAGAGCTCTTCCTTCAAGAACTGTCAATTTTGTTTCAAGGTGGTATGGGTCTTCTCTACCTTTACCATGAGAAGAGGATATTGAAGATATTTAAACCTTTCAAGCCATAACAAAAGTAACAGTGAAAGGAAAAAAACCTTTCTGAAACTTAATAAACAGACTGGGTTATAGAGATGATACAAAGTTGCTGTTAAGCCTAACTTGTAGACTGATTTTATGCCTATGTCCTTGAATTTGACTGCCATTGAACTTTTAAAATAAGTGTACCTCGAAAAATTATTTGGTTTGAAGTTTTTTATTTGTTTCATTCGGATTTTTTTTTTCTCACATTAAGGCCAAGATCAGCCAAGGTAGTTATATATTTCTTTACCAATTCTTATTTTTCTTTTCAACAGCAACTTATTATTTTCCCCTAATTTTTTGGGGAAACCTTGTGATGAGCGGATGACTGACCTCTAAACTGGTTTTTCCCTGTATTCACTTGACATTTAGGGTAGCTGTTTTCTAAGAATAAGCCATTCTACACTAACTTCAAAGTTAGTGAAGTGAGTGTGAAGTGAGCTTCACATGATAAAACTCCTCTAAACACAGGGCTCCACAACTGCAAGAAAGCTCTTTTTTTTTTTTTTTTTTTTTTTTTTTTTTTTTTTTTTTTTTGTTATGTTTACCATTGAAAGTGTGTTGTTCTGAAAAGTTTCTCAGACAGAAACTGGGTCTTGATATCTTCATCCATATACTCAACAAATAACATCAGAAATGAATATGTATTTCACTACAAATTGCTTAGTGTTATTTTATTCCTCTCTGTAATTTAATCAGTCATATAATACCTATAGCTAGTTGTTKGTCTTAATGATTTTTCTTTAATTAATAGTATCTTTGCCTAGACTAATTCTGTTTTCTTCCTTTGGGAAGCATGAAGTATCAGGAATATTATATAAAGTTGAGAACTTTTGCAACAACTGAGAGTTCATTGGATAGCTTTTTAGAATTTTATTTTATAATTTTCCTGTTTGGGTTTTTTTTACCCTCTTGGGAGACAGAGGTAAGTTATCATTCATAGAAAGGTGACGTGCTGTTAGTAAAGTGTTTAAAACAGAACAACATCTTTGTACAGACTGTGGGACTCAGCAAATGGGCCAGACAAAGCCCCTTCCATCCCAGGGTCTCCAGCAGCAGTCAGCAGAGAAAAATGCTGAGGAAAATAACAATTTAAAAAAGAGAACACAGAGGATAACTCTTTTCTTAATACAGGTTTCTTTATTTGAGCAATAGCCAGTAATTTCCTTGCAGCTTAATTCAGACTGTTGCAACTGATAGTTAGCAAAGTATGCAAAGTCCAGGAATTGATTAATGTATTTCTAACCTCTGTAAGCCTGCACAGACCCAGCTATCCAAGTATATGGCAGCATATGGGAAGACAGAGATTTGGTCTCTGTTTTTCACCTTTGTTTCTAGGTGCTGTATTCTTGCTTGGAAACATCAGTAATGGATTTCCAGAAGAGTTAGCTCAGGATTGGATCATATAATTTCAGAATGTATGCATATAAAACCTTAATAAAAGGTTCAAGTGTTGTGTGCAGTTTGCCAACATTGCATCTCAGATTAGTCTCAACGCAAAGCAGCARGGTATATATGTAATAAATTTACATTTTAATAGCCATCTATTTCCAAATGTCATGTTCTAAGGTTAAATTTAATGTTTCAGATCTATAGGCTAACACTGCTGCTTCAGGTTAGCAAGGATAGATGATTACCTTGTAATTTCCGTGAYGATCTTTGTTTTTGCTGCCAGACAAGCTTCTCTCTGTAGCCACTGAGGAACATTCCCATGTCTCTCTTTTCCATTTTCCTATTATTGCTCTGTCCTTTTCTCATTMAAAAGAAAGCTTAAATGGGAGTTACAAGAGAGAGAAAGGCAATTGCTTAGGCACCCTCACATCAGTTAAAGCACTGGTGGCAGATTCTGTGCTGCAATTCTTTCCCTGAACTGATCTTGGAATGAGATCAGCGTTAGCTTTTTTTTGTTGTTGTTGTTGTTTCCTTTATTCTTTTGGATTTCCTAGAGCTCTTTCTATGGTTTCAGGTCTCAGAGATGCTTCTGTCAGTGTAAAGATAATCTCTCATGGAAAAATATTTTACCTTTATGAGACATGCAACCACAATGCTCWTTGAAAACAGATTTTAGACTACCACAAGAAGTATTTGAATGTGTTGTGCCAGTGGCATTTAAGGTGTTTRGTTCACCCAATTTTATGCTCTTTTCATATGAAAAAGTTATTTTATCTCCAACTCAAAGTGGATTTTTCTTTTTTATGATTGTTTTTGTTGCCTCTAAAGTATTTTGTGATCTGTGGGTAGCAAAATTCTAGTCAGAACTAGCTACAATTTTATTGATATCTGCCATATACCTGCCCATTCTTGAAACATTTTAAAATCCTCAGAAGGCACAATCTGTTAATAGTTTCCAATAAATGCTAGAGTATTAAAAGTTAGAGTTTAGCTATTTTTAACAGCTTAAAAGAGTAATTTAAAATGTGTTTTGATTAATACCCTTTGTAAACTGGACAAAGCAAGAAAACAAAAACAGAAAAAAGAACTAAAACATTGAGTCAAAGCTCGATTGCATCAGCATTGAAGAAAACGTTATGCTTTTTTTTTTGTTGTTTTTGTTTTTGTTTTTGTTTTTGTTTTTATTCACTACTCTGCCAGGAGAAGAATTCCCATACAGTCATGGCTTTTCAAATCAATTTTGATAGATGATGCTTGTAAACTATGGGCACATTTAGAAAACCTTTAGCCACTTTCTTGGCTTTTTCCCCTCTTTTCCCTATCATGGAGCAGCAGAAGTGACAGAAATTAGAACAAAAATCTTAAAATGGTAGTTTCAGTTTAAGTCAAATAATTCTGATATCTCATAGTCGTGGCAGTAGTCAGTTGTTAATCATGTTAGCCAAAATCAGAAAGTATCCCAGCAGAGGTGTTTTGTATTTCAGAGGATCTATATTTCACATCTTTT
>NW_026623676.1:311359-348652 GCF_030028575.1 Malurus melanocephalus
TTAAAAAAAATATTAAATTTTGTTACTTTGGTATATAGATTTTCCTCTCACACCAGCAGTCAAGTCCAAAGCTCCCCACTGCTCGTGAGAGTGTTGAGTGTCTGGCTTGATTGTAATTACCAAATTACCATGGTATCACGCTACAGCAAACCTAAACAACTTAATAGCCTCTGAAATTGTGTCTACAATATTATTTGCCATACTGGCCAAGAAAATTGATCTTAGAAAAAAAAAAAAAAAAAAAAAAAAAAAAAAAAAAAAAAAAAAAAAAAGCTAAATTACAAGATTGAAAAAAACAAACCAGTGCAAATGCAGCCCAGGGCTTTTTTTTTTTTGAGATCATTGGACATGCATGACAAAAGGTAAAGAGGTATTTTATGTTGCACATTAAAAAATGTATTGACTTGATATTGAGCAGGAACTTTGAAACTGGAACTATTTGCTGATGAACACAGGTTTGGGCTGCTGGCCTAAGCCAGCTAGGAGCTAATGGAACTAATTTCACTCAAATCTGTCCTAAAAGTAGGTCACTGACTCTATCCATGTACTTGTTACTGGAAAGCAGACATGAAGGAAAACTCAAATTTGCAGAAGAGAAGTAAAAATATGATCTGTAGATCACTGAAACATCTGACATTTTGCCCTCAGAGACATACTAAGTGGGTACCTGCCTGCCTGTCCATAGCTGATGTAAACAGAGTTAATGCAACAGACATGTCCACCACAGTCAAGMAGAAAATTTTATGGCTGCAGCAAAGATGTCAAATCCTGTGTGGTTTGTTGTATTTTCATAGCATCAACAGACTATGTGTTCTAGGGGAAACGTGTCACCATGTTTGCTGCAATGTAAGATGACATGAGCCTTTCAGGTCGAGATTGTTGTCACAAACTAGCCTGGAATTAGCTGCCAAAAGAAAAATTTATGACAAAACAATGAGGAACTAGAMCTATAGGTGAAAAGCAAGTGCAGGACAAAGATTTGACCAAGGGTTAAAAGAAAGAGAAGAATCTGAAGGTGTTTACTCTTCTGTTTAGTCACTGAGTATTGAACAGATTACATTAAGCAATGCATGTCTTAAAGCAGCAAATATTTTATGTACAAAAGTTGGGTTCTGTCGTGTCAGATTGGTAGCAGGTGTCCATGTCATTCATGTGAGGTCTGTGGTCAGAGACAAAAAGTACAAATACAGGCAAAAGTGTCTTGGGGAGCAATTGATTCACCATTGGTAACTGCTGTTTAATAGGTATAAGCAGTTATAAGCAACAAACTTATTGCTTTTCACACCAGCTTCTCACCATAATTATCTTCTGTTTGGYATATACTAGTGCATACAGTGTAAGTGTGATACTTGCTTCCCTTTATTTGACATTTATCCTACATTGTTCCTTGTTGTGGAACCTTTCAGATACAGCCCAGGGAGGTGGTGGAGTCACCATCCCGGTAGGTGTTTAAGGAAAGACTGGATGCGGCTCTGAGTGCCATGGCTCATGGTTGAACTCGATGATCTCAGAGGTCTTTTCCTAACTTGTTCTGTGATTCTGTTTTGCCAAAGTTAGTGAAGACATTTCAAAATATCCAACCAAATCAATGTATACAAGCTTTTGGGAAGGAACTCGAAACTATTTTGGGTCTTTACATTCTCACCTGACTTGCATTTCAGTTAAAAATGCTTRTATTGTGAATAATTCAAATTGATATACAAATCATAGACAAAGTTAATGATTGAGAAAAAGGACTGACACATCTTACGTAGAATAAACAACCGGAACTACCAAAATAAACTATAAATAGATGGATCTATGAAAAAGATAATGAAAAACAAGAAACTAGTCATTTCACTTCATTTCATGTGCCAATTGTTGCTATTTTATAAGGTGTTTATTGCTTGATAATGGAGTGCACGAGAAATGGACACATTCCCATTTCTACATCCTTTTTCTCTTTGGTCTTAATCAAAAGTCACTTCACAGTGTGTAAACTTTTTCTCATGCTTCTGTCTCTGTCCTAATAGGTAGAAGTAAGACTGAGGTTTACTTCTAGCTGAGCCAGGCTAAGAAGCATTTCTTAAATTCACAGCAGGAAAGTAGTCAAGGCATTGTATAATAGTATTCTATACTGGCCTTTAACATAAAAACTTTCATTTTTAAAGAAGAGACTTCATGGCAGATTTCCTCAAAATGCATATTGGGACTTTTTCCATACTATTTCAACTAGAACAGACAACAGGGCCAGTTTTGCATTTAAATGYACAGTACATTAAGGTTATTTATTATCAAATTTGACTTGTTCCCCTACAGAGAAAAAGTCCAAGGACCATTTAGCTTTCTATAGTGTAAAAAAAGAATCGGCTATATTTTCCAGGGCTCCAGSTATCCTTTACTTAACACTGAAAGTGTTTCAGCTGTGAAAGTTTATTTCCTAGAAGATGAGCATGAGATACTATGCGATGTTACTATAAGAAATGCTTTTGATAGACCTTCCTAACAAAAATTCTACTGAGAAATTCATGGGCATAGTGTGAACAAATAGCCTATATGAGTCTGCATTGGTATAACTATATGAGTCTGCATTGGTATAACTAAGGCCAAAACATTTCTGCTGCTTGATTTTCTTTGGCAGTCAGATATCATTAATAATATCTACCACCAAAGTAAATAGTACCATAAAAATATCTGATTTTTTTCTCATTCTCCTTTTCAATAAAAATATTTGATTTGGGGAATACCATTCCCATCACTGTCACTGTTGTTAGGGAGAGGAGKGGTTAATGGTAATGTTCATGAACAGAACCATTAATAGTAGTTAAAATACAACAAAGAAATACCTTCTTCTTCCAAGAAAAAAATAGTGGGAATTTATACCTACACCAAAATACATGTGAAATTAAAGGTCTAATAAAATTCCTCAGTGGAAAAGCAACAAAAAAAATACTTGGTGTATCAACAATATTGGGCTGGATTTAACTGATAACAAAGGGAAAAATATCAGTCATTGGTATTCACATGAATATCACATSAGATTTAAATTATAACATAAAAGACAAATTTAACTTGAGGCCTGTATCCTTATCCTTTTCATAACCACAAAACACAAAGAAAAAAATATAAGCATACATTCCCAAAATTCACTTACAAGCTGGGATAGAGTGGTGATCCTCTTGGAATGAGAGCAAAACCTACTGCTATGGCCTCATGATTGCAAGTAGCAGCATGCAGCACACAGTTTTCCTKTAGGAAAAGACAATCAGTTAAACAGGCACAGAAACTGCAGTCTTTTCATTCTCAGGACGCAATTTCTTTTTTGAACAGAATATCAGATACAAAAAACCCCATCCTGTTGGAAAGGTAGTATGGTGCTAGCAAAGGAAGACTACCCAGGAAAAAAAAAAAAAGGGAACATTCTGTGATTTGTACTACTCTTCTGCTGAGCTCACCACATTGTTTTCACTGGCATGAATCTTACAAAAAAAAAAAAAAGGTAGCCAGCGTCAGATAAAATACAAATGATCCAAACCAGTCAGTCCTTCAAATTTCCATTGGTGCAGGCCTGGGAGAATGGTGCCTTCAGGGAGGGTGTTAAGCACAATGTTATTCAAGACTGAAGGAAGAACATAGTATTTGACACATGTTAATCTTGATAGTTTAACTCATATGAAAATGTGGAAAWTCATCATTAAARGTTKCTTTTAACTTGCCWKATATTTGAGGCCAATTKCCRTCTAATACRCAAYRTAGCCATGCTGGYTGCCCAYTTTGGTAAAGCAGAAAACAATCAARCAAAARCATTTTACATGCTGGTTGCCCACTTTGGTAAAGTAGATAACAATCAAACAAAAGGAAATCAATTAGGAGTCTATAGGACTTACTGAGTATAAAAACATTGGTAAGTTATATAGCTCATATTTTCCCAGTACAAGTAAATACAATACAAAAACTGTAAAAACAATTGAAAAAACAAGTCTCAGATTTCACAGAGCATGAGTTTTTAAGCTGCAAACAGATTTTTGCTTCATAASTTTTCTTTGTTTCTTCATTTTTCTTTTGCTGTGCCTTTGTTCAATGAAAACTTATCCAAGGATGTAAAGAATTTAYAGAACTGTAGTTACCTTAGTAGCTGTGCAAATGAAAAACACAATTACAATTAAAGCTAGTGGAAATATTTTAAAAATTAGAAACCCATTATGGAAGTTAAAGGGAAGAACCTAGAAGAGGAACACAGAAGAAATATACTTGATATTGCAATACAGAAGCTAATAATGCTGTCTTTCATAACTTTCACATGGCAGTAATGTTGAAAGTAAAAGCTTTTACAAATTGAGACTACTTCAACAAGCTTTTCCTCGTGAAAAAATGACATTATTTATTTTAAATATTCTTCTCTTCAATGATAAAAAAGTGAATGTTTTCAAAAGTGGAAACTGTATATTAGGGTGGGACATTTGTATCCTTATAAAATGTTGAATTTGAAGGATATCAAAATAGCCCGGTAGCAACTGGTGGTTTTTGGAATACAATCTGATCACACATTCCCTGTAAAGAATAAAGAAAAAAAGAAGGAAAAAGCCAAAAGAAAATAACAATGCCATGACCAGACTTCAGATTAGTAAGTGATCATTCGTAGTGTTGATTGAGAAAAAGAATTAAAGCAATTTTCTAGCACCATTACTCTTCCTCGTGCAGAGAGAAATCATATTTGGTCTAGGAATATGAATGGATAATTTAACAGGAGTCTTTTCAAGAAAGGTTCTTAATAAGATTTAAAAAGCCAGAGCTTTTTAAATTGAGTGTAGGGTGGTATTCATCACACTTTCCTTTGTGTCTTTCACAGCACTTTTTTTTCCTTTGCATCTTCCCTATAAAAAATTGAAGGAAAAAGTTATCTCTGGGAGGACACTCAGAAATTACCATAAATGCATTGTTAAAAGACAGGTAAACTTCCTAGCTGTTCTCCAAGCAACAGTACCGTATAATTTGTTCTGAATCAGTTACATGCTGATGAAAAGAGTTGATTGAACCATTATCAGACTATGTTGTTTAAATTTATGAGCTCTCTTATGGAGATGAGTTTCTGAATTTCCTGTTTGCTGGTTTGCTGGCACTGCTAAAGAGATTCCTCATTTCTTTATATTGTTGTTGAATATAATAGAAGAGGGAATGAGTCATGGGGCTAAATTACCAAGAAAATAAAAATGCCTGTATTGTGCATATATACCTGGAATGTTCCAAGGAAACCAAAAATAGCTGTCATCAAAAACCTTAGATCTAGAAAAGAAGGAAAAGAGGGAAGGAAAGGAAGGAAAGGAAGGAAAGGAAGGAAAGGAAGGAAAGCAGAGAAGGAAGGAAGATCTGAGAAAAATGCTTAAAGCAGATTGCCATTTAGATAAATATGCTTTTGAAGCCTGAAATACCTTTGCAACTCTTGCAAAAACCTTACAATTCTCTTTCTCCTTATATTTCTGTGCATGAGCGGCTAGGGTTTGATAAACTTTCAAAGAACAATTGGTCTTTGAKCTATCACTTTACTCCAAGCTATTCAAACTAGATCAAAACTTGACCACTGCTTTTTGAATTTTGGGTTGTGCCAAATCTTTTTGCTGTTTTTCCTCTGCCTGAATATTAGCTTGATTTTACAAATACAAGAGTCTCATACACAGAGTTTCTATGCTGCCTGAGCAAGCAGAATTCAAGCATGAATGGAAAATGTTTCTTTTTGCATTGGAGAACCATTTGATTCATTCCATACAACACAACTGAGAAGCTGCACATAGACACTGCAATGATTAGGGAATTTGGACCCAGCCATGAATTTTAATTTGAATCTGAATCCCAGACCTCCACTTATTTCATCCTGTGTTTTCATTTTTCTTCTCTTAAGTCCAGGAAAAACAAAACCACAAAGAGATAACAGGAAGATTATGCACCAAATATCAGAATTGGAGTGCAGGGTCTGTTGAAGAATAAAACTAAATAACAGTATGGCAGTGTAGGGCTCTGTAAGTGGCTGAATGTGGTTTACCACACAATCTTATTTGGAATGTAAACCACAAGATGAGGAACCTGAAAATATTTATTAAAATTTTCAGAGTCAGAAATAGTAGAAAGACAGTAAAATTCAGTGTAAAATGAAGTATTTTCCCCCTCAAGTTCTCACAATGGAAAAGAAAACTAAAACTATAGCAAATATTCAATTTAATCTTGTAGGGTCAAATGTCAGATTCTTTCCTTTCTCTTGTTCTGTATTAGTTCAAAGTTTTGTGAGATGTTTGGAGTTATTTTTTTTCCCAGAATTTTATTCTACTTTTTCTTTTCCCCCTCACCAATTCATTCTCTTAAAAATGTAACAATGGGTAATACTTATTTCTCCTAGGTTAAGGATTTGCAACCACAGTGACATAAAAATCAATCAATTTTTGTATGGCTGCTGATCTGTTACTTTTAAGTCCATCTARCCCTCAAATACAGTCTGCAATACTTTCCTCTGTACACCCTTGCTGGGCTGTGCTGCAAACTTTGTAGTCATTAGTGGAATGTTGAGCAAAATTTTTCTTCACTGAGTCAAAAAAATTCTCAGAGAAAATATCACAGACAATACTCTAGAGAAAACATTCCTGTCTATAATCTCCTTTTGGTGTCCAATGTATTGAAGTGAAGCAAAATACACAAAAAATACACATGCTATAAAAATAAAACCAGTATTATTTTGTTATGCAGTAATTTTTGCTATAAATCAGATTTCTGAAACAGTCAATGTCAGTTGACATTTTCCTTCTCATATTTCATTAGCATATATTAGCACCATATTATGATGTAATCTTTATATTAATATATTGAGTTTACATAAAACTGAGAGTAAAGTTAGCTTTCTTTTCTAACCAGACCAATTCTTCTTCCTCTTTTTTTTTTTTTTTTTTTTTTTTTAATGTATTTTTCAAATATGAGTTGTGGCATTACCAAAAGAAAATTTTTACTCCTATGCAGATCTGGCTGTTAATCTAACATAGGGAAATACTATGGACTCTAATCCACTTTTATTAACCAGTTCATTGTCATATTGTCTTTCAACACTGGGACTCAAATAAAAGTTTTTTTCAAATGTTTTCTCAGTCTCATTTCTCTGTTGTCTGCTGATCATTTTGCTCATGATACCAGACTTATTTACGCAACATAGACTTTTCTCACTAGATGCTCTTCTTCTTAATCCTTCTTTAGATTCTATTGTCATAGGTTCAACTAATAAAGTAAAAAAAAAATAAAAATTACTGACAGAAAAAAAAATAGTGGCAATATTGGTTCAAAATTAATTTTTCTTATAGGTATTTAATATCTCAGTTTAGACTTTGAATCTCTCTGTGGCTGAATCATGTCTACACAGCTGGATATTCTGAAAGCTTAGATATAACTGAGAAGTGCCTATGATCTCTTTTTCATGGGAAACACATCTATAATTTTATCYAAAACACCTAACTGATATAGGACAGAGTGCAAATTAAGTGATWCATCCAGCTAAGTATGACTGTAGTACTCTTAAAATCTTCAGGATAGAAATTAAATTTTAAATGTGTTAAGCAGCAAAATTGTTAGAAGTATATGGGAATAAAAATAAAGCAGAATGRCAAGTTTAGGGACAGAATTTAATAGTCACCAAAAATGAGAGAGATTGAATGYTTAAAAATGTTTTGAATATTTTGTGCTTTTACATAGCTGTTTATAAGAGAGAAYGAAACTAAAATTAACAAATAATGAATGAAATGAGAAGTTTATATATTAAAATTTYTTAACATCATTTGAACTTGAAGAAATTGTAAAACTATTAAGAAAGATAAAAGTTTCCCTTTAGTAATTTTTCCATAGGAATTCACARTAGTAGAGAACCTTTTCTGCATCTATTTGAGACTTAATAGAGGAAAAAAATCTATATCACATATATATAATATATTTAATGCACATTTCCTTTCTCTTTCCCAGTAGGAAGATGAAACACTATAAGTGAATAAAAGAAGATAAAAGAAACAGAATTATTTTCATTGTAATGCAGAGAGATTACTGTATTTGAAAGACTCKGTGTCTTTCCTGACAGTGCTCCAAGTCCCTCAGTACTTTTCTTCTTTTAACCTCATTTTCTCTCCTAATMTTGGTTCTGAGTACAAGGGCTGAAATAGCAAACACTGGTAAGCCATGCTGCTCCTCAAGTAGGTCTACTTCTGGAATTTTTGTTCTCCAGAATCTTGGATGATAATTTAAAATCYGTGATGATTGTTAAGAGTACTTAATAATTATTCAGAGTCAAATGACTGGAAGGATCAGATTTTTCCTGGACTTTGCTGAGKTTGAACAGGCTTTCTTTTCCCTTTCACAATGTAAGAGCAAGTCCTTCAGCCTCAGACTGCTGAATTATGCCATTCTATCTGTTTTAATGCACAGACCTTTCTAGGATAAGTGGGATATCTGGGAAGGAAGGTACACTACCATCAGAAACAAAGCAGTGCAATGCACACAGTCTCTGTCACATCCATAACATGACCAGGGTATTCCAACTCTTTACACCCACATTACTTTTCACTAAGGAGAAGATGTCATCTGTTTCAGAATCCTGTACAGATCCTGTACAGGATCACAGGATCATTAAGGCACTTCATTCATGGTCAGGAAGGCATGAATACCTTTTTTTTTTTTTTTTTTTGTGTGTTTTTAAGCAAATGTAAAATCCAACTGTATATTTTCCCTGAATGACTGAGAGCAAAAATTTGGTTTAGATAACCTAATGGATTTTAGCTACTCGTACTGTGCATTATCCAGGAACTCACTGATACTTCAGTACATCTTGGGAAATGTTCTCAGACAGTGACAGTGCTTTTGTGGCWCATGTTACTGATTCTTTTTAGAGGATGATTTGTGTCCAGATAATGACATGCTTTAGCATAAAAAATTTTATTCTGAGAAAAAAAAAAAATTTAGACTATATTTCAACAGAGTTTATGCATTGGTGTATGGCCTATGTGCATATTTGCTGTAAAATATGAGGTTTGTTTCCACAGCTGAAAAATGTATTCATACATGGACAGCACCCAGAAGATGGAGAGATCTTTGAAGTTTTTATATATCTTCATWRTCCCTCCAGTTCCTCTTCCCATCAGCCGTACAGCTATGCACTTAACAATCCTGCCTCACTCAATGAACATGATCTTGAAGTTTTAAAGTGATCTCCCATCTTCTTCAGCAGCTATATCAAATGGAAATAATAGTACTTTACTATGTTTTATAATTTTTTTTCCATCTAACTAATCTCCCTTAACAAGAGTTTGAYCCTAAGTGTCAACAAAATAGTTAATTCTTCTTCTTGAAACAAACAAACAAAGTTCTACACACTTCTTTTGTAGTCTTCAACAAAGTATGGGTGAGTAGAGGAAGAGTCTGCAGTAAGTAGCATTTTTCAATAGGAAAATTATATTCTTAAGCCTGACAGCAGTTTCAGACTATTCTTCAAGATTTTTTCTTGAATAAGCTGCTTTTCTTAGGACACTTGCAATTCAGTAGTAACAATACAAAGAGTGATGCAAGCCTCTTACATCTCGGTTTTCTCAATATTTTGTTCTCCCATMATCTCCAATTAAGACCCATATATATTTTCAAATGTGTTAGGGGGGTTCTTACATAATTTTTCTTGATTTTGAAGCAAATGGAAGTTGGTAAAGTTTACCCTTTCAAAAGGGGTTCAAAATAATAAAGATTTTTAAAATAAAGTCATATTCTTTTTCCTCACGGACTCATTTTCTTCTTTGAACCCTCAGTCCTCTATTTTGTTTCAGTAACTTTATTCTCCAGTCATCCAGCTAGAGTTTAAATAACTTTCTCCATCTGACAAACAATATTGAAGTCAGATGTTGAAGTGAAAGCCATGGACAATTACCGAAGAGTATATGATATAGCCAGGGCATTTTAACTATGTATTTCTCATGTATTTACAATGACAGAAACTTCTAAGCAAAGAAATGCATACTGGACAGTATATGGATGGTTTGATCTCTTTTTCACAGAAATATTTCTTATAAAATTGAGATAGGTCAGCATTTGATCATGCTGTGKATCCATACTTTGCAGCTTGTCACATCATCCCATATTAGCCAATATTATGCAAAGGAAAAATRTCCATCTATGTTCACCTTTTATTACACCACTTGGCTTTTTCTCAATTACATTGCCTAACACCAAATTTTAGCTCCATCTTTTAAATTTTGATATTTAAGTYRGGCTTGTTTCTTTGCAAACAGTCAKGAAAGTGTTATTTTGGAYAGTGACTACTACAAGGTTATAAGATAAAATTTTTATGTTTGGCATTACTGTTTGCATATCCTAATTATTATGAATAATTTCCTATATTTTGTGTAATGCAATGTAATGATTTGCTCTGCTGTTGCCTCCCACAAATCAATAACAGGTGACCCAGAACTAATGCTCTATATAATCTAGTTGAACACTTTAAACAAGAAATAGGCCTTGAGCACTTTGGGACATAATCCAAATGGCTGGACTTTAAATGTGAAATAATTACACTGTGAAAGGCATTTTTCTCATAATTGAGATAAGCCCATAACTACACTTCAGTCTCATTATAAAACTATTCTCAAGTGGGGAAAAAAATTGATGTGGTTAAATAACATTGTGCAATATGGATTAAGGAAAAAGAAAATCGTGAATTGTCATTCAGCACAGGAAATTGAATAAACATTAAGTAAATGCCTCAATTTCAAATTAAGTGATTACTTGTAAGAATCTCTGRGAATTCATGAGTGAATCCTCATTAATAGGAAGCAGGTGGAAGTGAAATTCAATGGCAAATAATCTCCCTCATAGTTCTTCATGGCATTGATGTAAGTAACAGCCTAACTGTGCAGTGTAGGCAGGAAACTGAAACACCTTTTTGAGGTCTKCATAGATGGATTGCAGGAAAACTGATTGGCCATGCATGAATTTAGGAAAACAAAGGTGTGGAATAGGCAGACAAACTCTCTTTTATCAACATAGGATCACTCAGGATGAAAACATGGGAATGTAATTTGTAGAATAGGTGAAGGGCAAATATCACCATTTACACTGAATCTTATTGTGTCTTCTATGTATTTCTGCAGATGTTGAACCTCAGTGCACTTAAGGATTACCCTTCCCAAATACACACTTATATTTTATGTTTGATTTTCCCATGATCACAGCATAACCATAGCTGAGGAATAATAACTACAAAGGCAATTGCAAAGAATATCCTGCTAGTAGTTCTTTCAGAACTATTATAATTAAATTATATAAATATTTGGGGAAGGTAGAAGAAAAAGGAAATGCAATGGTCTGGCCAATCACAACTATGTAGGTTCTTGCAAATAATTTACAACTCAAAACTTTTAATATTTTTAGTGTTGCACTCAAACTATGGCGATATTTATTGTAATGGTCGTGTGAGTCATATGCTCTTTTTTATGTTTAGAGTTTCAATAACAACTATTTTAAACATGAAAACAATACCTGCCTAATGATGGAGAATGCTGTACAGATTATTAACTTTCAAGTAAACATTTAGAAAAAAAAAAGAAAAGCAACTGAATAAAGTCATTACATGACAAATGGCACAGTTACATTTTTAGCAGGAGCTATTTATTCAGAAACAGTCCATTTGTTCTTTCATTTGTCCACCTCTGTAAAATAATATTTCAGTGCTTGTGATGTATGTAGGATCCAAATTTTATTAAAAAATCCTGTACAACATAGAATCATGGATTTAATTAATTTAGAAGGGACCTTGAAGGTTTAGCCACCTCAGAAAACAGAACCAAATAGATCAAGCTGCTCAGAAGATTTTTCTGGTTATTTTCATTATCTCTGAAGGTGTAGGTTTCACCACCTGTCTGATTCCTTGCTCCACTCCCAGATTGCACCAATTTCATTAATAAACTGAGTTATCTCTGCCTCTCCTTGTTTAATGTGTTCCAACCCCGATGTTCACAGTGGTCCATCACTGGACCCATTACAGTGTGGTTTTTTTTTTTTACTGAATTTGGTAGCCAACTTGCCCGAACTGTATTTGCCTGACTGTAAAGATAGAATGGGAAATCAAGGCAAGGCAAACAACATCCGCTGCTCTCCCTTCATTCACAGGAGCAGTCATCACATTGTAGAACATTATCAGGCTGGTTAGATACAAACTGCTGGTTTTTTATAATTATTTTCTCTTTCTTCATGTACCAATACAGAGCTTTTATGAGGATGTAWTCCATTATTTTTCTGGCTCATATTTGTCACAACGTCTTTAGTTCTCTGGCTCTTCTTTATTCCCTTTCTAAAGATGTTATTAAGATTTTCTCAAATACACCCTTAAGAACAAGTTTTTTTACAATGCAAACAAAAACTGTGTTAAATAATGCTTTAAAAATGTGGAATAATCTTTCTTGGTATTGGTCAATACCTACTTTGATCATTTACTTCCTGATGTGTTGTACTGGAATAGCACCTAAATACTGTGACAGAATCCTGAAATTTCAGAATTCTGAAAACAGAAAACAATTAATACACTAAGAAAACATTAACCAAACCTATTTAGTGTCTCCAGCAGGCAAAGTTTCCACTAAATACAAAGAGCCCATCCAATATAATTAGTCATCTTTAATACCTTGATGCCAGAATTAAACAGAAAAAAGCAAAACCTAAATAAACCTATCAGTACTCTTTTTACTGCATTAATTAAAGGGTGAAAGTTATTTTGGCTATAAGTTCTTTATTCAGTTTTGAAAAATTATGCACAGGTTTKTGTCAGATTATTCAAAAATGTTTTTTTCTTTTATAGCTCAACACTTACATATTGCAAATAAAAATTGATGAATTTATATAGTGTAACAAATATTACAATATCTTCATTCAAAGAATAAAATATGGAAGCTAAACCTTCATATAGCGTGTCTAAGTGTCCTATTCAAAGTACATCAATAGAAAATCTGCTAAGAGAGTTAGGACATCTTATAACAACTGAGAATCTGCCCATTGGTGATCAAATTCCTGCTTGGTGGCATAGTATTTTTGATTGAGAGGGGAAATTATCAATTTATAAATATCTAGCTACACATAGTTTTATATATATATATATATATATATATATATATATATATATGTACTGGAGGTGAGTCAATCCATAAAAACCAACCTTTTATTTTAAAAATCTTCTAAGTCACATACCCCTCAATGCAATTTTTTACTTTATTCCATTAAACAGGTGTCATTAAATGTCTATCTAAATGGTATTGTTCTGCCTGGAACAATTTTTACTTTTGCTGATTTGTTTTATATTATGGAAATTATTCAGAATACAGCATGGACAGAACATTGCACCARGATGGACCAAAGTGCTAAGCCTCATCATTGAGAGGAGGAAGCTTCCAGGAGCTGGGAACTGACAGAATGAATTGATCTGAAGTTATGAATGCAACTTATTTTTAAAATATTCTTTCCTCAAAAGTAAAGTAATATATATACTGTATTATATATGCCAAGTAAAGTATGATGCTGAATTGTTTGTTTGTTCTCTGCCCTATAACTTTTTCTTTGGACTTAGTAAATGTAACAAAGAATAGCATATTAGAGTTAGTTCAAAATGCAGGAATTTCTTCTGTAGCACATAACACATAAGATGKTCTGCCAGCACAGGAGAGTGATGAGAATCCAAGGAGGCTTCAAGTGTTTCCCACTTATTCATTGACATCACATTCCTTGTTTGAAGTAAGTGTATACTGAAATATGTTGCACATAATTTTCAAGCTCTTTGTGAGTCATATTTAAGAATATTTTAGAACAAAATTTAGAATTCAATACCCCAAACTCTAACAGATGCAACTGTAATCCTCCRAGAAGTTCTGCAAATAACTAATTCTATTTTCTATTATATTTATCTATATAATTAGATAAATCAGCTGTGGACACCTATATATATATATATATATAAAAGGTTAATTCTCTGCATCTTATAATGAAACTTCAAACTATCATTATGGTGAAGTTAGTAGCATAGGTAAGTTTATCAGCTCATTTGAAAGACTTTGTTGTAACCCAATGGTTTTCCATTGATGTATATATACATAATTTTCCATAGGCATATATGTAGGACAGTTTTCTATTCATTCATATCTCTGGACATTAATATTGCTTTTTAAAGAAATAGTTAAAAATGACACTATGATTATGATGAAATAAACATTCTAAAAAACTTGGAAAAATATAAATTTTAAATGCAGCACATTGATGCTGTTTGAGGTCTACATGAGAGGTTCCCATTTAGGAAATCACAAGAGAGGCTTTTTGAATATACTTGTATACTTGTCTTGATATTGGAGAAAGTATTAGGCTTGATAACAGGAAAAGGATTAAATTGTATTTGACTTTGTCTTATACTGTAATTGTGAAAATGTGAAATTATATATCAATGCACATTATTCACCACATTCTATCTCTAATTTCTAAGACTCCACTTTCCTACAAATTTTTTCCAGAGACATAATTCCCTGAATTACCTCATGGGCAAAGAAGTTTAAACATTCTTTTAATTAGGGGTTGGGGACAAATCTGATGGGTCGACTGCTATAGGGCAAGGAACCCAGATCTTCCCTATATTGAGCAGCTCAAGGGGACACACAAAATTTGTTCCTGTATACAGGGAAATGTTTAGGCCTGAGGAGTTTAAGCTGAAATGTTTTAGACACAATGAAAATGCATTTTATGATGAAACTCTGCGAAACAGAAAATTTACCAAATTTTCTTATTAGGTCACCTCCTGCTTAGTTTTTTTGATATCAGCCTTACACTTTAGAGGCAGTATGTTTGCTTTATCTTTGCTTATTGACAATTGTGAGAAGGGAATTATTAAGGGCCTTCCTCCTGTCAATGAGGAGGATGAATGGGTAYGTTGGTTCTGTACTGATCCTTGCAAAACCTGGAAGGTTGTAGGTATTCTGAYCACCAGTGTCTTGTGGTGTCGTGGCAAGGCAAATGTTAGGCTGCTTGAATGCTTTAGCTCAACATTTCCACACATTAAAGATGTTGTGGGGTCTTCCACTTTAATAAGTCTGACAGCCATAAATTGGCAATGAAATGTTTTGAGCAATATTGCAACATTTTTCAATATTTATAGACTTGAACTTTTGACATGTASTCCAGGATTTAATTCCTGGTTAATGGCATTTCAAGATTTGCAATTTTGTGTGCCACAGTACGTTGTAATATGGTAGTACTTCACCTTCTCTGAATGAAGTTCAATTCCAAAATTAGGTTTCAAGTGCAAATTAAGAACAGAAATTAGAACATGAAATTAATGTTCATTACAAGATCTTCACACAAATCAGTGTCACTGACAATTTCTGAGCAGAATGGGAATGACAGGACTTTTGAAAGTCAGGCAATTAAATTAACTGGAAGAGGTGTATGAAGGAATTCACACAGCCCTTTCAAGTTCATTTGAAATTTCTGATACTCTACAATAATCTCTAATACCTCTTCCATAAAAATCACAGTTGACTTATTTTACTTCCAAATCATGCATTTATTTTACACAAAGCTAAAATGCAGAATAGTTCATTGAAATTTGCAATTTATTTGTTGACATGATCAGCCTTGTAAAAATTACTAATATTTAAACAAAATTATTAGACTTGTAAAATAAGTAAAAGTGACCATAGTCTTAGTAGTTTACATAAAATATATCATTATGAATTTTTTCTCTATAAACATAACTACAGATGTTTGGGTGATTACTTATATAGTGGAAATACCAAAATTGAATTTCCTATGCAAATTGAAAATCTAAAGCAAGTATTCCTGAAACAAACTTGAGATTTAGTATTATTTTTTGTCAACTCAGTAGAATTGTCATATTATAATTTCAYTACTGGAAATATACTGCAATATATTTATCTCAAAATAAGAAATACTGCAGGTTATATGCCTTTAGATTTGCAAAGAGCTATTGCTGTTACTMGGGTTTTACTTACAGTTTTTCCTCTAAAAACTCTTTTTTTTCATACATAAGAAATGACTCCTAACACAGTGGCACACTGCAGTGGCAAATTCATTTAGAAAGTTAATTTCTGGAATCTGCTTTTCTGTGACTGCTGATGGCACCCAGAACACCCATTAAACTTTGTCCAGATAGCTGTTGTCGTGCTTTGTTGACTGCCTACTGATAATGAAAGCTGCTTGTCCTTACTTTATTGACCACATCACTCTCTGGAGAATAAATTTATTGATTCATTGGTGACCCTTTTAATAATGCAATTACATTTCATACTGCTTAACTGATCTGCTGTTTCTGTTGATTGTCCATTTATTGATTTCATTTGCTCAGCTAATTTTTAATCCTTCAACTTTGCCTGTTTAATTTCACTCCATTACCTGTGTATTTTACTTGTAATGAGTTTTACAACCTAATTGACTCTGTACCTACATGATTTTCTCACTTAATTAATTGTGTGTTTATACAATTAATTGCAYGGATTATACACCCCTAATTAATTGATTACTGCTTAATTGCATAATTTCCTGGTGTTGAGCTTCAAAAAAAATTTGGTGGCCATAGTCACATTCTGCCAATATTTGTCCATGTTTAACCATGTTTCCTTTATCCTCCCTACTTTTCTTCATCCCCATCTACTCTACCTTTTWAATGCATCCAGTGTTTTACTTTTATTTTTTGTTTTAATTAAATACTCATTAGTCTCTCAAATGGTGAGAACTTCTCTTTATGAATTCCACCATTAGTTTTAATTAAGTTTTTATTCAAATTTTGCTGTTTCTAATTAGAAGATAGAGTATGCGTCTGCAAGGAACCGGGATTTAATTCCAAATTATCATATATTATTTTAGGTTAATCCTGGCAAATTAATTGAAGTCATTCAATAAAGCCCAACAAAACAAAACTGAAGTAGATCATAGGTCTAAGCATAGGCAGGAATCCAAATATTTTTCCATACAGAACTACCCAGAGGGCTGTAAAATACTGCTATGATTTATTCTTATGAATCTTAAAGACACCTAACATTATAGAAGTGCCTCACTAAAAGTAATCTATACCACAGCGCCTCAAAATTTTTCTGAGAAAATTAAATATGACTTTGAACATCTTGAGGAGAAGACAGGAGCCAAGCTTTTAAATGTCTTATAAGTGTCTTTCTTTTTCTCTCCTTTTTTCCTTTTCTTTCTGCTTAAAGGATCTTAACATCAATACTTCCTGCTCAGTTTCAGACCCTTTCACAGTTATGCATCTCACTTCTGGACTGAGCCCAGTCTTTGAAGCCCAAAGAGCTGGAACTCCTTTATGTGCAGGCAGAACTCTGTGCAGACTGCTGCAAAGAGAAAATATCTTGAAAATATGGATGGATTCTGTGGGTCTTCCTTTCAAGGCCTGCAGTGTATAGACACAATATTTCATGCTTTCTGAAACACTTTGGTGCCACCAGGGAKACGTTTAGAAGCAACTAAGAAGACTTGTTGAGTGTTGCTAAACAGAAGGGTTTTACTGGGTTTAACTGAAGCAAAATTGAAAGAGGTTTGATCGACAGAAGGCTATAATTACTCCCCCAGAGAGAATGCCCAGATGCAACTGTRTTTCAAACACCTTTAAATTTCACTCACCTACTGTAGCAGGATAATTTATCTTTGAAAGAGTAAAACTTCTAAATAAAAATATTAGACAGCTAGTGGCATGTATTCYAAATTACAGATTCTGCTACCAAATTAAAACTTTTATTCCTTATTTTCTTTAAAAGTATTGTGGACAAATATAGGAGTACCCGCTGGCAACATATTGTTTCCCCCAAATATAACACAGATAAAATAAACATTAAGTAATAACATTGTGCCAACAGGGAAGCATACACAAATCTTAGGTTGTTAAGTCAAAAAGGCTGAAATATTGAATTCCGTTGTGTTTCAGTCTCCATTATACACAAAAACTATGATAATGTGGGCAAACATAATTAATGTCCTAATTTAACACAGAATAAATTAGGCTAGGCTAAAGCAAAAGGTTAGAAACTGTCAAAATACAATTTTTGGTGTCTAACTTAGAATACTTAGGGAAAACATATGACTGAGTTAAGCTTAAAGTCATGTACTTATATCTTTGAGAAAATTATRAGGAGACCTGAAGAATCAAGCATTTGGAAAAGCAGAGATAGTGTGTTTAGCCTTAAAAAGTGGAAAACTGTAAATGTGTAGTTTTAAATATAATTTTCTCCATAGCAAAAGAAATATTTTAGAGACATCTAGAAGGCAATGAAGAGATGTATGAAGGACAAAACATTTCAAAGAAACTTTACTGTTTTTTATAAGYGGATTAAAGACTGTGGATAGAATGCTACAATGATATCATACATATTGATTTATCTATTTATATGTAGTCTCCATAGTAACACTTTTAAAAATTTATCTCACTTGAATACATAGGCATATTGGAGGCACATGGATTATTTGAAATTACTACTGATTTGTATATTTTAAAAAGATATTCAAAAGAATTCTGGTGAGGGTTTTTTTTTTTTTTTCCCTGACAAACTCTGAGGATGCAGAAAGTATCCTGTATTCTAAATCTTGAATGTTTTTAAAGACTTACTGGTATTTATATTAAACCTGCAGATAACAGTAAATCTATGTAGGCTTAGCAGCACACAGGACTAGTGTGATAGATATCCATACATTGGAATAATAACGTAGAAAATATAATTACAATAAGATTCTGTGTCCTACAGGTAATAAAAAAAAAAAATAAATGGAAGGATGGAGAATGACTGACAGGTTACAGAAAATTAACTTCAGGTCATAGCAGATTTAAAGTTGAGTATGAAGCAACATTGCCACAATATTATGAGGAAGACAAGTATGATACTAGGTTATACAGAAAAGCTCTTTATCTGTGAAATTGGAAACAATCTTAAAATATTTGGGGATTTTTAAAAAATAAAGATGTAACTGGAAGGCTGTGACCAACTTGAGGCACAAAATTTCCAAGAAGGTCTAGAATAAGATGAGAAAAATATTATATATTAATAGAAGAGTACTAAGGAAAGCTTGTGAGACTAAACTTTTAACATCTAGACAGAGTGAATCATAAGCTGCTCTTCATAAGCTCAACTGACCATTCAAGAGACTATGGCTTTATGTCACAACTAAGGAAATTTAGATTAAATTCAGAACAAACCTTGTAAATTGAAAGACTGGCTAAATCCCGACTATGATTCCTTTGGCAGGGTGGAAAATTCAAGTGACAGACAGATGTGGTTATATGTCGATGGATTATTGTCACAAGATTCATCCTTGATTGGATTGCCATATAAAATACCTGTATATCCGTCTTGCTATATTACTTTTCAGTCTTGTGTATGTTTCTGTTCCCCATCTATGTTCCAGTTTCATAGCTTAGAAATACAGAGGAAGGCATTTTTTTAATTAATGCTGAAATATTGAAAAAAAAATTCTATTATCTTGTATTCAGTTTAATGCAAGACATACTTTTTAGTCCCACTAACTCGCTGAGAAAATTGTTGCCATTTTTAGATGACAAATGTTYATTATAATGGAATTCTAATGACAAAAATTTGGAAGTGTTTTGTCAAGGAAATACTAGTCACTCGATGTATTCTTCAATCTTCACTCAAGTGAAATAATAAAAACCTACTTTTCATTTCTAATTTAATTGGGATCATCAATTTTATGTTTGAGAATATTTTGAGCAGACAGTCCATGTAAAACATTTGCCTCCAGGCCAAAATTTGAAGTGCTTACTTTCTTCAGCTGACAACCAAATCACAGTGATCTTTTGAAGAAACAGTCTTACAGAGAAAACTTGGGTACTAAACAAATGCTTTTTAAACTTMTAAGATCAAACAGAGATGGGCAACATATTCTGAATGCTCCACAAATCTATCCATGTATTTTCTAGTCTTGTCATACACAGATGTRCTTGCAGTAAAATCAACAAAACTTCATATTTGACACAACTATCCAGAGAAATGAAATAACAAGGTCCTAGAATAAGAGTATTTAGGCAAGAGATAGGCTACTTTTCTTTTCCCCCACAGTCTCGTATCAAATCTAGTTTCACCGAGGCTGTGAGTCCAAATCTGTACCTGCATGCAAATAAAATATTAAATGAACATATTTCTAGCTAATCCATAAAAACTTGAAACTTGCCTTTGAACACCACTGAAATCTTTGCTCAGAAAATAGAAAACCTTCAGGATCTCTTTACAGCTGCTTAAAAAGTCGAGAGTAGTTGGGAGGCAGAGTGCAAATCCGTGCAAGCTCATATGGAGTTTTGGTTCTTTGTAGATAGCAGAAAGTGTTGTGAGATTAGAAAATGGAAACAGCCAGCAGAGTTTTYACTACACAGAGGCCTGAGATAAAAACAAAACAGAGTATTGTCATTTTGTAGCAACTTTAATCATGCATAACAGTTTGTTCTAATGAATATGTATGAGACACTGATGAACATGAATGATTGATATTTATGATTTGCAAAGTGGAGAAGCTTATCTATATGCAGATTAAGTACCTCCAAGAAAACTATTCTTCCTTTTCTCCCTCCTGTTTTGGCAAAATTCCTGCACCACTGAAAGTTCAAAACTTGCCTCTTTCCTGAAAAAAACAGCTTAAAGCTCATAAGAAAAAAAATCTCATCTATTCTCTTCAAATAATATTTTAGTCCAAGATTTCTCAGAATAATTTGAAMGAATATATAACAACTGCTATGTAGAACATTATTTTAAGGTATTTAGGAAATACAGCAAGCAAGGGATTAATGAAGCATGACTGATTTATCTTTATGTTAATGTTAATTTATTTAACAGAGTTAATATTGGAGATGGAAATATTTTGCAAAAGCATTGAGAATTAATTGYACCAGTCAAGGTAATGAATATACATATATGGGCTTAAAACTATTTGTTGAAGATACCCAGTGTTGGAGAAAGTGAGCCTTTCTCAGTGCAACCTGAAATTTCCCCTACACCATATTAATCCCTAAAAAGCACAAAAACTGTCCTCTGAAAAAAACCCTGAATTTTGCATATTATATATAGCACAAAATGCCTTATGATTAAAAAAAAAAAATCTTGCTCAAAGTTACATTTGTTCAGACTTTCCATTTAAATCTTAAGTTGCCTCTCACAAAAATGTTGCAATGAACGTGCAATTCCAAGCTTGTCTGTTATTGGATATTGGAATACAGAATGAGAAGTCTATTGAAATATTAAAATCAAATAGGTTTGTATTGCATTTAATACACAATACACAACAGGAAAAGGATTAGAGGCAATAGTAAAAAATATTAAATACTATCATGCTTTCTTTTGGGAAAGAAAATGAAATAACACCTTGTCTATCCAAACAAGAAAATAATTTTTAAGTCAAAACCATGTGCAATGGTAAACCTTCTTTTTCAATGATGTCATAATAGTGTTTCACAACCTCTTAACATCTCTTAAATGTCAGGTCCCTCATGGTTTCAGCATTTCAAGGCATGATCAGGAAGCTGGATTAATAATTCAATGTTTCAATTAAGATTGAGTAGTCAAAATCCAATTATCATTAGAGAAAGAAAGCAGGATGGAGAGCTCGAAAAGGGAAGAGAGGGGTTCTCTTTGTTGTTGGTAATGACATGGTTAAAATTTCAATACGGTGTATTCAGTACAACAATTGCAATATTTCAGTCTATTACACGAAAATAGTACTTTATTAATTAAAACAAAAACAAGTTAAAAAAATGCAACATTTTTTTTAGATCCATACCTCTGATATACCATAATGAAACAACATTAATGTAATCTTCTAAAGCTGATTGTGATTAAATTTGTACGCTTTGCATTGACAGTACTTTAACACTCTGGACCTGGACTTTGTTACAGGAGTGATCTTCCACATGAATGGTCATTTGCTTTAAATTTTTAAAATATTAATATTGAATGAATTAACATTGAATGAATGTTAAAGAAGATATGCTTCCAATCTATTTGATGGGGAAGTATTGGTGATTGGTTAATTTTTTTATTGCATTTTAAGGTTTTTCATTACTTTCTGGAGTAAATTATATTATATGGTAGAACTATGATTTCAAGAAGCATTTGGACAGCACTCTCAGGCACGTGGTGTGATTCTTGTGATATCTGACACAAGGACAGGCGTGCAACTCGAGAATCCTGATGGGTCCCTTCCAATCCAGTTTCCTCTATGATTCTATGACTCTATCATACATACAGTTAATTAGCAAAGCTAAAATATCTAGCTTTTGGCACATAAACGTACTGTATCAATCAGAAATGGCAAANCTGGACCTGGACTTTGTTACAGGAGTGATCTTCTGCATGAATGGTCATTTGCTTTTAAAATTTTTAAATCTTAATATTGAATGAATTAACATTGAATGAATGTTAAAGAAGATATGCTTCCAATCTATTTGATGGGGAAGTATTGGTGATTGGTTAATTTTTTTATTGCATTTTAAGGTTTTTCATTACTTTCTGGAGTAAATTATATTATATGGTAGAACTATGATTTCAAGAAGCATTTGGACAGCACTCTCAGGCACGTGGTGTGATTCTTGTGATATCTGACACAGGGACAGGAGTGCGACTCGAGAATCCTGATGGGTCCCTTCCAATCCAGTTTCCTCTATGATTCTATGACTCTATCATACATACAGTTAATTAGCAAAGCTAAAATATCTAGCTTTTGGCACATAAACGTACTGTATCAATCAGAAATGGCAAATACTGATTTACACATTCTATAAAAAATGGAGGATTATTATTGATATTTTTTATTAGACCACAAAATGGTGTTATGTTAGGGATATTAAGAAAASTGTGTATCAGAAGAACACCACAAGAAAAATAATTATTTAACTAAATAGTTTTGGCCTCATTGATATTACAGTTCTTATCATGTTTAAAAATTATATACATATTGCAGTGGCTAATTGGGACAATTGTCTGAATGGGCTTTTAGGCCTGTGTYGCTGTTAGTTACTGCACAAAACATTTCATGTCTGCCTTCAATTCTTCTCCAGAAGTTTATATATGAATATATCTATAAGATACTGTGCTTTAGTCTTTCATGAAGGTTCTTATAGGGCCAGATGGAGCAAAGATAAAAGAATGAATTCTCTTTTAGTGAGGAGGGCGAAGATTTAGTGTATAATGAAATACCAGTTAAAAAGCAAGTACTTTAGAGAAATCTGTCTTAAGTTTTTACAATGTTTTTAATTTCTCCTTTTGACATCATTGCATGTATATATATTATATATATAAATATCTATGAATATAATATATGCAAAATCTCAACACTGTGTTCTTTTTATACAAAAAACCAAAACAAAATCATGTTTGATTTAAGTTTAGAAATCTTCAAGTAAATCAGTCTGTTGCAAATACTTTAAACATTACAATAATCCACATCTTCAAGAGAATAATCTGAGTTAATATTTTCATTCTGCACTAATGTATTGGTATTTATGCCACAGTCTCCCATCAGCCCACTTTAAAAACAATCAGTTCCAGAAAAGCATTCCCCAGATTTGTTACTTTGATGTCAAACTGTGCCTTTAAACATGTCCATATTCAAATGAATATAAAAGTTCTTKCTGACAAAAATAAAAAGGAGCYATTCTTATTRTTYGGAGCCATTCTTATTATTTCTGGTTTTAGATGCCACTAGCTCTRAATCTACTAAATTTGGAAGATGAACAAAGAATAAAAAATTCAGTTTTTAATGAAGTCATTTTTCCTATGAAAATTGAAGAAATGTTCATATGTTTACATAAAACACATGAATTAGCTATTTCTTATGTATGTTTGTTTTATAAAAATATCACAGTGCTTTGTCTCTGTGAAATGATTAGGATACCCAAAAATACTGTGGGAGAAACAACACAGTATCTGTTTTTTATTGGGAGTAATGACAGTTATGCTACTTAGGAAGAAATTATCACAAGTGTATGGWTTAGAATTAAAGATCAGGTTACCTAATTTACATTTAATTCTGTAATACTCCCCACATCTTTTTATTTGAGTAGATTCAAGTACAGTGATAAAAGAAAATCTAAGACACAGATCCAGAGATGTTCAAGCTTTAAAAAAAAAAAGATCATTTTCATACAAATATAAAGAAATAATCCAGTCAAGTCACAAAATTATGAGCTATTTTCTCGTCTTTTAAAATATTTACACTACCTATAAACTGACACAACATCTGTATGATGAAATTATCAGGGTACATGAGGAATATTTTCACTTTTGAAAGCAATATTCAAGATTTTTGCTCTTAGAAGACCATGTTCTTTATTCACTAGGAGATGGTATATACTGAAAGAGTCACGGATATCAGTTATTATCATGCATTTCCATGTGATTAAAGTGCTTTGTCTTTAGCACATTATAAGACATCCTTGACTCACTGRCAGCACTGTATAAATTAGAGGATTCACCAAGTGTGAACAATAGGTCTTAAAAACTTAAATGACCTTTTTTCACACCAAACTTGCTAGCAGCATGCATTTAAAATTTGAAGGATAATGAATACAAATAATAAGGCTAATATCTTCAATGAAGAAATTTAAAAAAAAAAAAGGAAAAAAAAAGTTTCATCTTTTTCCATTCTCAGGGAGGAATGCAAAACCAGCAGAATAATAACTTCCTCAACATGTCACCTGCATAACAATAACCCATATTAAATTTTCCTTAGATAGTTAGTTTGAAAATTAATGGTATTAGTATTGAAACATCAGGAAGATATTGTTACCAATGGTACTAAAATAGTATAACTTTCAGCTAGATGTCCTTGATATGCTTCAATGAACRTATTTCATTTTAATATCAGCTTTTAAATCAACCTCCAAGTACATCTCGAGATAACAAAGAAGGTTATAAATTAATTTGCATAATAAAACAATARTCCTGGTGCACATTCAGAATTGCAGTGCATATTTTAATACCATTATACCTGTTGATTTAAAACTTATCMTTTCCTATTCTTTCTAAACAGATTAGCTACCTAAATTAATATAAAAATTTGAGAGGAAAGCACTGTTTTGCCAGGATTTTGATGACCTAACACATTTTATAGAAAAGTCAATCGTGACTTCAAGTAAGATATAGTATTATGACTCAAATATGCTGATATATACACATCACTGAGTGATGTGACTCAGGGAAATATTTCCTCATTAATTATATATTCATGAGAAACAAGCTGATGAATACTGCTTATATTATGCCCTTCAATAACTAAAGCTATTCAACAGAATTAAAATTCAGTTTCTCTTCATTTTTCTTCCATACTTCTTAATCTTACCAGATGTTCACAAAACTCCCTGTTTTAAAAACAAAAGTATGACCCATAAAACTTACATACATTGTCTAACCTCTTATGTCTAGTATTTGCCATGACAAAGCTCATACATTGTATAATAAATTGCTTCATAAATAAAACTGGCTCAAGCCTTGCCTTTGACAACTATAAAAAACAGCCAAAAAATAAAAGTAGTGAGTTATTCCAAATAATTGTTTTCTTAGTTGATAGGAAATAATTCTAGATATGTTTTTAATTAATTAATTCCCTGTGTATTTCAAAGCACAAAGCAACTGTTTAAWGTAACATACCCTCAAGAAGATTACTCATGCTTCATCCAAGCAAATAAGTTATTGAAACCATTTATTTATTTGGTCAGCTAATAAATATCTTTGATCTTTTCTAATTATTCCCGGAGTTATCATAACCAGTGAAACTGGAAAAAACTGTACTTTTCTCTTGTGTACTTTCCCTAACCATGGCTGCTTCATTTTTCTGCTCTATTTTTTTTTTTCAAGTGTTAATTGGTAATTTTATTTTATATTTGTATTTGTACAAAAKCAGCAGACTTGATCATATCAGTCTCAGTGACAGTGAGCAAATCAGTTTACTATTTCAATATTTTAWATGATTTCTGCTAACACTTCTAATAGAAAATCAAGTGCAGATTAATAAAGTGAAATAAGACAGGCTCTAAATAATTAAAATGTGTCTGAAATAATGGTTTGAAAAATAATGCATGGCCAAAATATAGCATACCATTTCCTGGTCACAAGACGTATTTGGAGAAAAACAGATGTGCATCTAGTTCTCAAATAAGAATGCACCACTGATACCGAGARTGACTCTAAATTTAAGTGGATTAGGCAAATTARACTARTTTGAAAGATGAGAGAGCTATTATCTATGGATCACAGGTTGAGGAGGATGATGTGGAAGCAGAGAAAGAGATGATAAAGTTGTTCACTCTCACAGAGGAAAGACAAATAAAATATTATCCCTCCTGGAACATCGAGGTGAGGGTAGGGAAATACTATGGGGTATCTCTTTCTGCTTGATGCCGTGAAACCATGACGCTTATGGATTTTCTCAGGTCCATTTTTGTCAAAACTATTCTAGCATTAACTGCATATTTTCATTATTTTCTTCATTTTAGGCATGATATCTTTCTGACATGTAGCTGTTCAGTTTCACCTGTATAGTTACCAGGCAAGATCAGTTTTAGCCTGGTAGAGGTCTGTATGACAACCAGCAATTCAAATTTTCCTGTTTCTTGGTGAGGRGTAGAAGGGAGAAGATTACTGAGATGTTTTCAGGGCACATAAGCTGTTTCCCAAGAACTTGCCATCACAAAACACATGGACACATTTATATCAGTTGGTGTCATCAAGGATACCCCCTCCTCCTACAAGACTGGTTTTGCTCACAACACTGTGCCCTCAGCTGTAAGAGCAAAAGAACTACCTGCCTTTAAGGGATATCAATCTAAATAGACTAAAAACCGTTAACCGCATCCTTCTCTTTTTTAAAATTCGAACTATTTTGACAGCTGTTTTAGAAGAAAGAGTCCAGACCACTGAAGCACTGATTTAAYGAAACCCAACATTATCTTCCTGTACAGATAGATACATTTCATTACATTTCATCCTCTTCTATCCTTAAGGACACTGTTCATACAGATTTGAAAATAAACAAAACCCAATTGTCACTGTAAGACAGCATCATTCTATTCCATTGGGGGAATCTGCTGACTTCTATTTGTTCATGGTATAACAATACATTGAATAGATATGCCTGCTCAGACAGCCACTGCTCTTATCTAGGACAGAGACTCTTGCTGTCTCACTTTAGAAATTAACAATTCAATGGGTGAGGACAGATGCAACATCTGTGGTCTGAAATAACTTACTTGAATTTATACCCCAGGGGAAGAGAAATTTTCACAGATGTGGTCTTAGTGAGAAGCACTTTTCACAGCCTGTCCCCCAAAAATTAAGCAAAGCAGATATCAGGTGTAACAGAAATACAGATGAAGTTGCAACTTACAGTTAAGAAACAACCTCATAGCAACCTTCACTGAAGCTGTAAGCACTTTCTRGGTACCTGAATGCATGACTGGAGATCAAAAGGGAACAGGTGGAAATGTTCATACATGGTATTCCTACAGTGTTATGTTGAAATTGGATTAGGAAGTTAATGAAACATTGACACCTTTCTACCATATCCTACATCCTAGAATTATAGAAYGTTTCTGATTTGAAGAAACCTTAAAGATCACTTAGTCTCGCCACTCTCACAGWGAAGAAGTCCTTCCTAATACTTAACTTAGATCTACCCTCTCACATTTTCTCACTCCTCTCTCACAGCTGTTGTACARCAGAAGGGTTTTTTCATCCTTTCTTACATATGTTGTCACAAATGATGGGCTTGTTTGGCCTATGTGGGTCCTTCTTGGAGGTGGCTGGAACTGGCTTTTTCTTTTTAACTGACTTGGGGCAAGTTATGGGTTTTTCCTAAAGAAGCCACCCCAGCAGCATCCCCAGCTACTACAACCTTGTCAAATAAACCCAATACACCATTACAGTCAAGAATTTTTATTGCCAGTGCTTCTGCAAAAACAATAAAAGCTCATGGAAATCAGAACAGAAAAACAATGTATGCAGAAAAAATTTAGGTAGAAAAAGTCCAACACAAAACAGGAMTCACAGTATTCTGAATTCAGAGCCTTCCTCCTTTTGTTCTTAGAATATAGCTATGTAGGCCTTGTTTCCTTTAGATTGGTCAAAACCTTTTGCAATTCAAAACACTCTCAGAAAGATTTGCACATGAGTGTTTTCACACAATTCACAGGTGCTCTGATATACTCTTGTATATTAAAGGTAGTAAACAAGATACTTTTAAAAAATCAGTTAATTCAACATGTTTAGCAATAAATATGCTGCTTATAATAATAATAATAACAATAATTCCTGTATGCCTTTTCAATTTTCTGAAGACTCGAGTAAAACATTTCAAGCAAAATTACTGAGGCAGTTTCACTGATCTGTCTTAGCTGCTCTGTTTTTTGTTTTAAGCTGTGTCTTCTTGTTGTATGTGTTCCAAGGAAGGAATATTTTTAGCGTAAGACTTACCTTAACAATTTGAAAAAGATACCAATATCATCTTTTCCACAGCCTCAATTGTGACACAGCAAAATTTCATTGTAAATTCAAAGAAAAATATTTCCTTCCTGTTTGGACAACAAAAGGCTCAGAAATTTTCAAAGCTTGTTATAGGAGCAGTTAAGAAGAAAGTTAACTTAATGCACAAGGCCACAGTGTGGAGAGGAAACAAGCACAGAGGAGGCCATCACTCCTAAACAAGGAGGTAGCAGGAGCATTTATTTAGCCTTGGTGTGTGAGAGAGGATTAGATCTTAAACCAGCTGATAAAATACTCTCTCTCCTTTCTCTTCCAATGACCTTTTCTTCTCAGCCCGTTTCTCTTTATGTTATTGTCAAGACTCTACAGGCTCCTGCCTTCTGCTCATCTGCGCTTTGCACAAGCTCAGCCAGCACAAAACAAGCCACTGCTGCTCTTCAGGTTTTCATCTTTTCTGGTCCCCTCCTCTGTTCACTGAACACTTATTTCTGTATCTGAAAGATAAGGTATGAGTCCATTTTAGATCAACAAAAGGACAATTAGGACAACACCGCTTCTGAAAACTTTTAAATACATAAGGTAAAATGCGTTTAGGCAAGTGTCAAATAAGACTGAAGCCTAGTGTTGTTTCCTTTTCTGTTTCAGTTTTTTACTTCCACAAGAGTTTAATTGGCTTTTGTCTTTGCAGGTATTCACAAAGCCCTTGTCATGTCTTGAAAAAGTCAATATACATTAAAATAATTTTCATGATACTTATAACAACAATTTAACAAGACCCTAACCTCTGCTCAATTAAATGCTATTTGTGAGGCGAAGAACTGAGCACATGGCTTAATTAAATCAAAGTCCATATCACGGTTTAATATTAATTGTAATTAATAAAAATAAGTCTGCAAGAATACTAATGAATCATCCTCTGAATATTTAATATTTGTTGATAGAAAAAAAACATAAAGCAAAATTATAGCCATACAACTACACTACTACACTATAAAATCACATTCCAGGCTGGCAATGCTTATGCTTAATATGGTGCCTCATATTAAATATATAYCACTTTCTGATTTGTCAAGCTAATAGGGGGGAGAGAGAGAATGAGAAATAGCTAGATTTAATATATCTCCAAAGTACAGATTAATCTGCTTGTGAATGTATTATTGATATCTCAGTATCAGAATGTGAGGAAGAGAACAAAACACAAGTTTTAACATTGTTATGTAGAATACAGCTGTCTGTGTTTCTGCAGCTAAGACATTTCATTACTGCCCATTTAAGGTGATTAYACTTTATTTAATATGAATGCCAAGACTATGATGTTGAATAGGTTTAAAGCATTCATACCATTTTCATCCCACAAACCTGTCTYTTGCAATAGAGATTTAAGAATCTTTTCACTTTCAGAGTAAGTTAAACAGCTGAATTAGAAACTGGAGAAATAGAGAATTTTTACTTTCATTAACTATTTCGAGTGACATCAAATCTGACTCTGGCTGTTATGTCATTTCTTTATGTCACAATGAAATTCTCATTAAAAATTATTTTCTGAGGGTGAGTCTTCAATTGAATCAATGTTTCTAAATTAAACAATTAAAAAATTTGATGCTTAGAGGAAACCAGAAACAATTATTAAGCAAAGCTGTAAGAGTACATGATATTATACTGTGCCTTAAGCCTGTTCTTTTTGTCACAAAGGTATCATAACACAGAAGCTARTGAAAGCAGTATTCTCTTGGATATGCCCAAATTGTAGAGGAAAATGTACTCATCCTATCTCTTCCCCTACAGTTCTTAATTTCTTTGCATTGTTATTTCTACATCTGTCCTTTCTCCAGCTATGCAGCTCCAATAGGCCATAAAGTCAATGCAGCCCAAACAGAATGGGTTCAACAGCCTGTCTCCCAGTGGGAACAATTATTTTTAAAAAAGCAGTGGGAAACAGGAAGGATAGAAATTCCCTGGATTTACACAAGAACTCTGTTGCCATAGCTAGTAGGACATTTCAAGGACTGACAAGCAGAACACATTTTCTGTTGAACAGAGCCCTAAATTAAAGACATTTCTTGTCTCCCAAAAATATTTGACTCTGAACGATTTTCTTTTTCATTTAATGAGAAAAAAAGCATAGGAAGGAGTGCAGAAAAGCCTGATTCTCTGTTGGTTCAAATTTTCACCAGGAAGAAATCCATACCACAGCAAAAATCAGCCTTAACTTCAGAAACAGACCTTAGTTTACTCAGAATAAATGGAATATCTCAGTTTTCCTGACCTTTCACTATTGAATATCTGTTTCTCTGCACTCTCACACTGATTAMAGATTAGTCAATGACATAGTCCATTGGCTGGGGGACTGAGAAGGTCTAGACAATATACTAACTATCCCCATAATTTCTTATAACTTTCAGTTCCCTAGAATCAGATTTCAAGATATTCCCTTCCACTCAATAGAAAAACCTTTCAGTGTCATTTTTAGCCCCTGGAAAAAAAATCAAGAAGAAAAAAATTAGAAAGGGTTTCAAGATTTCTCAAGTGATTTTATCTTATTTTAAAAATACYGCCTTCAAAGATTCTAGGAGTAAATATAGTTCTCTTGGCTTTCACTTAATCCATTTATACCCCCACGGTAATAATGAGGAAAATTGAAATCAGACAGTCAGGGGAGCCTCTTTACATATTATTTGAACCCCACCTACTCTTAAACATCTGTCACATTATACATTTCTCGGTGTTTCCTCATTTACTCTTACGATTTTATTTGGAAACATATCCTCATATATGTATCTTCATATATAATTMTTTCTTTGGACAGAAAAGCAGCCTTGCTTCTGCTTATAAAGTGATTATATGGCAATAATGATGTCTTCACTTCTCATTCACCTTTTCATTGTTATCAAAGATGTTACTTTTTCCATACTACTTAGTATGAAGTACAGGGAGACAATATTTGCTTGAGAGCAATAATAAGAAACAGATTTTAAAAAAGCTTTCTTCTCTTTATGCATGCAATATGGATACTATGCTGGGTTCTCAAAATAAGTCTGATAGTTGTTGTTTGTCTCCTCACCTCTAATACTTCAGTAATTAAGGCAATTTTCATTACAGTGAATAAGTTTGCAAGCCTTACCATTTTCAATATTTGAGAGTTGTACCAGGTGCAGTTTGGGAAACAGGCTGCCAACAATGACACTTATGTGATTTTTGGTCTGGGAATGTGTGTGAGGCAAGAAATCGGTCTTGGTATTTGAATTGTACCAACTGTACCAATTGTACAGCTTCCAGGCAATCTTCACAAAATACAATGGCATACCTAATTATAAAGATAATAGAGACATTTACTCAAGAGAAGTCCAAGACTAGTTATTTTTATACCCTGATTAAAATAAATATACCCTCYTGTTCCCAAGTGTGGGCACTTCTGCATGTAAGCAGCTGAGGATTAATCATCATTACCCCTGGCTATGAGGAGGCTCCAGACCATTTAGATAAACAAAAAATCTGTGAAATACATGAAAATCAAACCTAAAGGCATTCTTCTCAAGGTTGAGAGACTTATATTTACCAAATTTTAAAGACCAGAAATATAAGATTCTGACTGGTCTATTGGAACTGAAATTAAGCAGGTAATAAAAGTAAATTAATCAACCCCCAAAATATTTTCTGCCTAATAGGTCTTATCAACAGTTCGCAGTGTTGAAGAGCTATGTACCCTGCAAACTTATTTGATTATGCATTAAATGTTGACTGAAGAGATTTACAATAACTGAAGTAGATTGTGAATTACTGTGTCTTTGAGATTTATATAAAAGATCAATCTCCAGATTTCAAATTCTGAAAACTGAACTCTTGGGGGGTATTTTATCTTGAACTTTAACAAAGAGCATGAAGATGATCACAAAACCAACTTTGATATGCCCTCATAGATACATTCAATTTGAAACCTCTCTTCTTTTTTCTCTGAATTTTTAGTTTTGGAAAACACTTTCGCAGTAGAATAAATGAGTTTTTCTGTTGGCTTATAGAGCTCTGTAACCCTGACCTGGTGGTTTCAGAAGTGGAGATGTAACTTCAGAATCACTCTAAAAACACATTACKCCCAAMTTYTTTTCATCTTGYTCATAGGAAATTTATTATTTAAGGKTAGCRTATTTAGCTRATTCTGGGATAGAAACAAAACAAAKCAGAATCCCAAATCTACACTATAAATATAATTCACTGTCATTTTTATATGTATAATGCGTTGCTTTTACACTGTCATTAATTATAGTCAGTATATTAATGTTCTTTCTAAACAGTTTGAACAACATTGTAATTTTTTTTTTTAATGAAGAAAAATTGCATGGCTTATCACATTTCCCCTTACTTCTAGAATTTGATTAACAGAAGAGTATATGTACATTTAYCAACAGAATAATTAGGGCACTGATGTGGTCCATCAGCATGTCTTCTTCTGAGGAGTTTGGGACTCCTCAGGTATATAAGCAATGACCTGTGATTGACACACACCACTACTTGGCAGTTCCATAAGATGAACAAAGAAGGAGAAGCAATTACATTGTTCCTGAACCACTGTGTCTCTTTGGTCGACATATCTGGYCCATGTTCTGAAAATGCAGGAAGAAAATAGAGGATAGCTATGTAAATACTCTTTGTTTAGATTGTTAATTTGCAACAACCTGAAGAGCAGGAAAGTTTTGTCCAGACTTGTAGTGGAAAGAAATATTTCAGCTGTTGTACAAAAGCCTTTTCTTGATCTCTCTGACTCCTAAAAATCAAGAAAGGGACAAGTATAACCATCAAAAAACCAATACAAAACACTGAGTCAGTTACTTGAAGCGCCAAAATGGTCCGTATGCTGGTCATTTCCATTAGAAATAAACAAAACCTCATGAGGTTCCCATGGGCTCACTTTTTGAGCTTGTCCAGGTTTCTCTGGATGGCATCCTTTCCTTCAGGTGTATCAGCTGCAACTCTCAAGGGTGCATTCAATCCCCTGATCTGTGTCACTGATGAAAATATCAAAGAGCCCAGGTCCCAATATGGATCCCTTAGGGACACCATTTGTCTGTCACCAGTGTCCATCAGGACATTGAACTGTTGACCACTACCCTCTGGGTTTGACTGTCCAACCAATTCTCTAACCACTGAAACATCCATCCAACAAATCCCTCTTTAATTTAGAGAGAAGGATGTCGTRGGGAACTGTGTTAAAGGTCTTACAGAAATCCCTAAAAATGKCATYCATATTYATTCYSTTGTCCCTGATGCAGTCMCTCCATCACAGAAGGCCGCTAGTCTRGTCAGACAGGACCTGGTTTATTTTGTCAGGAATGTTGCTGCAAGGTCATCTGTCACAAATACCTTAGGGGTTTAACTGGCTCAGCAAATTTGCCAGCAACTGGGTTTCAGCTCTTTGGAGATCAGCTCATAATGAATATTCATAAAGTGGAATTGGGAACTTGTGGTAACCACCCAGTAGTAGTTCTACAGGAGTAGTGAAACCATTCACCTCTTTCATACTATCATTTACTTTCTAATCCTTTTCCCATGTTGCTTTAGGGATAAAGTCTGAAAATATTTCCAGTGTAGGACTTGAAGAGACAGGAAAAATTGAGTTACAATCAAACGGATATCCTGCTGATTAGACAATAGAGATTTGATTCAGCAAATATCAGGCTTTCATTTGAACCTGCTTTCTTATAGTTCTCTTGTTTTAATTTCAGGAAAAGCTAGAAACTATAGACATGATGTAATGAACATATTACATTTAATCACATCACTAACTATGCCAGGCACAAGTTAATGAGTATTCATTCGAGAGTTTGGAATCTTTTTTATTTTAGTCATTAAAGCAAATAAACATTACTATCAACAAATTGTCTCACTCTAAATAGAAGAAGTTTGCGTATGTGAGCAGCTTTAGACACTCATACACAAATTGTGACCTCAGCAGTGCTTCAGACGTACAAATATTGCACTTACCTGAAACCAAGGAGTTTATTCTATAGGTTAACTGCCAAAATTCACCACTACAGATTTTAACTTTAAGAAATCCAGATTTGGATTTGATTCTATGATCTTTCATTTTTTATTCTGTCACAAGCAACAATGTTGTCCTGGTTTTGRYTGGKATAGAGYWAGTTTCYTCTCAGTAGCTAGTACAGTGMTGTGTTTTGAATTCAATATGAGAAYAATGTGCATAACACTGGGATGTTTYRGTTGTTGCTAGGTTGTGTTGTGTTTACCCGAAGTCAAGGAGGTTGTTTTTGTGTCTCATTCTCTACCAGTGAGAAGGTAAAAAAAAAAGAAGCTGGAAGAGATCATAGCTGGGACAGGTGACCACAAACTGGCCAAAGGCATATTCGACACTGTAGAATGTTGTGCTCAATATGTAAACTGGGGGAACTACCCAGAAAGGGGAATAATCAGGATTCAGGGATGGAGTATGGCATTGATCAGCAGGTGGTGAGCAATTGTATTGTGCATAATTTGTTTTTCCTTAAGTTTTATTTTTAATAATAGTAATAATAATTAATAATAATAAAAATAATTTATTTTTATTTCATTTTTTCCCTATATTAAACTGTTATTATCTCTACTTTTGGTTCTCCTCCTTCTACCACTGGGGCTGGGGGTGGGGGTGAGCATTTAGGGCTGCATTGCCTGCTGGGCTGACACCACAACAAATACAAAAGTCAAGTAACTAAAAATTGAATGTCTGATTTCTATGTATTTGCTTTTATTGATCACTCTATCAAACTGCTATACACCTATGACATTTATTTAAAGGATAATGTCTGTTTTTTATACAGTGAGCTGCAAYACAGTTTCACTTGGTCCCTAAGCTCTCATGTATGACAGGGTGAGCTTYGTGTTTAAGAGGGTCTAAAAGGAATTTCAAGTGGCATTGACATGTCGACTCTTCTTTATTCTTTTAAAAAGATCAGTAGCAGAAACAGTATGAGTGATTTTGCATTTCTACTACATACAAGAGCATCAAATTTGAGCAAGACTTTAGTGTTTGGGAAGTTTAACCCTTTGTACCATACCTTTATTTTTTCAATATCATTGGTTAAATTAACTTAAGCAAGATCTGTGAGACTACAAACAATAGTCATATAGCTTTCATGGTACAATAATAATTATTCATAGGATTTCCACAATAAAAACAAAAAGCAAATAATTTCTTCTGGTGACAAACACAATTTTAGTTAATAATAACAATTTATAAATCATACTTTGTATCTTGGATTATAGTTTTATGTATCAGAAYAAAGAAAAAAAAAAGGAATTGTTAAGTAAAAACTCAGTCTGTCTGGAACGAAAGCAAAACTCCCTAAATGTTAGGGAAAATCAAGTAAGAAATCTCTCTTTAGGTTTCCAAAACGAGGAGGAGAAGCCAAAAAAAAAAATCATAAAGTGATGTTTCTGTTTTAAGAAAAAAATAAAAGTCAATAATATCAAGCCTTCTTTTTGCATCACCTTTATATCAATGCATTTACAAACAGTCCTTCATAATATGGATTATTTTTGTTTGTTTGTTTCATCACTCACCAAGCTTGGATTATGATTGCTTAGGTGTAAACATGCCACTACATATTGAATAAATGGAAAGATAATTCTTTAAAGTGAATTCCTCCCAAATTGCAGTTAAAAATAATTTATAGAGGTAGACTTCAGTGGTAGGTCCTAATTAAAATAATTTCAATAGTAGAGTGAATATTAAGTCCATGYATTTCTTTCACACACTGTTTATTGGTTTAGTGTTGTGGAGAGCTCTCAGCACATAATCAGTAAATCATTGTTGATGGCCAAAAAGAGTCCAAGCCTTTCCTCTTGCCTTCCTCAATTCTCTCTTGTTCTCTTCACTTAGGATGAGCAAATTACCAAGGGACATCTCAGGCTGCAAACTCATTATCTCTTCTCTAATTATAGGCACACACACATAACTACCAGGCATTTGTTCTCACTTATGTGATTTATCTGCATAAGTTCCTGAAAAGGGTGACCTAGCAAACTTAACACAGACCTGACAAGCTCAATTCCTCAGAGAAGAAAAACTTCTCTATCCTAGAGAAGGATACGTCTCTAGCAAGATTCAGAAGACTCGAATTTTTTTTTAAGTATCAGAGACTGCTTAAGCAGGAAGCATTATGCAAAGGCAAACAGCTGGCACCCCCTCAACCCCTTCCAAAGGCAAAGCAAAACAAAGAAAAAGACAGCTACTATGCAGCAAGAAGTTCCAAAGAAGTATGAATTTGAAGTTTTCCCAACTACAACTTCAAATACAGACTATTGCCCAATTAATACTAAAATTAATTGCTACTGGAAAAATTAAAGATGGTCTGAGTGTTAAAACTCATCAAAAGCAGATTCAAGAAGAATTCAAGCAGCCACTAGCTTGAGGTTAAGAGTTCCATATCAAGCCAATTAGAYGAAAATTCATTAAAAAGGGAGACAAATAAGAATAAAATATACTCATACAGTTACTTTATCTAGTCAGGAATTGTCTGTATAGGTATCTTAAAGAATAATAATTCTCTCCAACAAAGGAACAGTATTTCACATGAGCGGTAATTTAGGAGGTAAAGATAGATTCAAGAGAATTTATGTTCTTAAATAAYTTATAATAAGCTTTCCAATCAAGGATGCTTAAAACTTAGGAAGGTCATTTTGTGGATTACAAATCAAGAAGTAAGAAAAAAAGAATATATAGTGTGTAAATTGTCAACATATATTACCAACAGATTTCCAAAGACTTCTAAGCTGAGACCAGAAGCATTCAACAAAAATCTAT